>NC_066527.1:18518485-18563485 GCF_024679095.1 Eriocheir sinensis | reverse complement strand
AGAAGGAGGAAGAAGGTAGATGAAGGGAAAAGAGGAAGAAGAAAGGTACAAGAGAAGAGATAAAGAAAAGGGAGATAAAAAAAGGGATATTGAGAAGAAAAGGGAAGAAGAAAGGTACAGGAGAGATGGAAAGAAGGGTGAAACAGAAAGAGGAAATAAGAGGAAATGATAAAGAAGAAAGTTACAAGTTGAGAGAGAGAGAGAGAGAGAGAGAGAGAGAGAGAGAGAGAGAGAATTTTTATATCACTAACTACCTCTTGAAAAACTCCACAATTATGTTAAAAAAAAAGATTGACTGACATAAAAGAGAATCAAGAAGCCTTTCCAATAGAATCTGACCCTCCTTGTTGAGATCTGGTCGCACTCTCTGTTGGCAGGAAGACGATTATTGCTTTTATCTTTATTTTATCTCTGCTTGTCTCGCCCTTGATCTGCCCTTCCTGTGCTGTATGAAAACCCTTCCTGTAACCCAAGTAACCCATCTTATTAAAAAGTAAAAATGTTTCTCTGTAAATAGTAAAAGTATGTTAAGTATATGCTAAAAGTTGAAAGATAAATGTTGTAGAGATCTTAGTTAAACCAGCTGAAATCAAACCAATTATCTCATCTCGAAAGGAAGAGGCGAAGAGAGACGAAAGCAAGGAAGAAGAGGGGGAGTTAAGTGCAGGAGAAGGAAGGGAAAGGAAGGGGAAGGAAGGGAAGGGATAATGATTTGGAAAGGAAGAGGCGAAGACAGATGAAGGGAAGGAATAAGAGGGGGAGGAAAGTGCAGGAGAAGGAAGGGAAAGGAAGGGGAAGGAAGGGAAGGGATAATGATTTGGAAATGAAGAAGCGAAGAAAGATGAAGGGAAGGAACAAGAAAGGGAGGAAAGTGCAGGAAAAGGAAGGGAAAGGAAGAGGAAGGAAGGGAAGGGATAATGATTGGAAATGAAGAAGCGAAGAAAGATGAAGGGAAGGAATAAGAGAGGGAGGAAAGTGCAAGAGAAAGAAGGGAAAGGAAGAGGAAGGAAGAGAAGGGATAATGATTGGAAATGAAGAAGCGAAGAAAGATGAAGGGAAGGAACAAGAAAGGGAGGAAAGTGCAGGAAAAGGAAGGGAAAGGAAGGGGAAGGAAGGGAAGGGATGAAGCTAATGTGATGGGGTACAAGAATAAGAGAAATAACTGAAAGAGGGATCTGGGGAAGGAAGGGAGTGGAAGGGAAAGGAAGGGGAAGGGGTGCACGTAATATAATGGAGTTTAGGAGAAGAGGAAGGAGGGAGAGGGTGCAGAAGAGGGGACGAAGAAGGGGAGGAAAGGAAAGGAGGAAGGAGCGATGATTGATGAGTGGATTAGAATTGAGGGAAGTGGAGGAGAGGAAGGGATTGAAGGAGAAGGGGAGAAGGAGGTGAGAAAAAGAAGAAGAAGGTGAAGAAAATGGGAAAAGATGAAGAAGGAAAGAAAACGGGGAAAGAGAAGGGAAAAAAAGAGGAGAAGGGGAGAGGAAAAAAGAGGATAGAAGAAAAAGACGGATTGAGAATAGTGAAGATAAATTGAAGGAAAGAAACTAGCAGAAGAGAATGGGAAAATAAGAAAGAGAGGAAGACGAGAGAGAAGGAAAAAGAGGAGGAGGAGGAGGAGGAGGAGGAGGAGGAAAAAACGCTAATAAAATAAGTATTGAGGATGCGGACTCGGGATTGAAAAAGGAAAAAAAATAAATACGAGAGAGAGAGAGAGAGAGAGAGAGAGAGAGAGAGAAGAAATAAAAGACGAACGCGTGTTGAAAAGTCTACGGTTATTGCTTATCATATTTAACTATTATTAGAGAGAGAGAGAGAGAGAGAGAGAGAGAGAGAGAGAGAGAGAGAGAGAGAGAGAGAGAGAGAGAGAGAGAGAGAGAGAGAGAGAGAGAGAGAGAGAGAGAGAGAGGAAATGGAGGAAAAGGAAAAGCAATGGAAGGAGTAAAAGAGATAGATTGAATAAAGAGGAGGAGGAAAAGGAAGGAAAAGAAGAAGAAAACAAGAAGAAAAGAAGAAAAAGAAAGAAGAAGATGAAGTGGAAGAGAATGACAAACACATGTATAATATTAAAAGAAACGAGGAAGGGGAAGTAAAAGAAGAGAAAAAATAAAAACAAAACGGAGGAAGGAAAGAACAGAGAACAGAGGGGTGTGAAGGGAGGAATAATGAAAGGAAGGAGGGAAGAGGAAGGGAAGGGGAAGGGAAAGAGGAAGAAGAAAAAACAAAGGCTTTACAGGCGACGGTGGATGTTATGTAGAGGAGGACGAGGAGGAGGAAGAAGAAGAAAAAAGAAAAAAAAAATGAAAAAAAGGAAAAGAAGTAGAAAAAGAAGAAAAAAGAAGAAGAAAAGAAAGGAAAAAAAAGAAAAAGAAGAAAGAGAAGAAGAAAAAGAAAAAGAAAAAGAAGACGTAAAAAAAAAATACAAGAAGAAGAAGAAGAAGAAGAGACAGAACTTTAGTGTATTACAGAAAGAAAAAAAGAAAGTGAAATTGAAATTGATGACCAGGTTGGGTGCCGGAGAAAGAAGACAAGAACGAACGGAAGAATAAGAGAGAAGAAGAGGAGCAAAGAAGCAAGGAACATGGCAAACAGGATAAGGAAGGAAAAAAGAATAAGGAGAAACAGGAAGAAGAAGCAAAAATAAATGAGAAATACATCAAAGGAAAACATAAAGAAATGAGGAGGAGGAAGTAGAAGAGAAGAATGATAAGGAGTAATAAGAAATAAGAAGATAAAAGATAGATGATTAAGAAGAGAGGAAGTATAAAGAGAAACGATATAAAAAACGAAAGATGAGGAGGAAGAAGAATGAAGAGGAAGATCAGAAAGAAAGAATGACGAAGAAGAAGGAAATGAGAAGGAGAAAGAAAAAAGAAGGAAGGACAAGAGAAGTAGAAATAGGAAAACGTGAAAGAAAAAAAGGAAAAAAGACAGAGCGAGAAGGAAAAGAAAAAAAAGAGAAAAAAGGAGATAAAAAAGAGAAAAGAGAGAAAAAAGAGAAAGAGAAAAAGAAAAAAAAGGAAGAGCGAGAAAGGCCGAGAAAGAAAAGAAAAAAGAAATAAGAGAGTATAAAAACCAGGATCATTTTACCATAGAAAAGAAAGAAAAAAAAGAAGAAAAAGGAAGAAAAAATAGAGATTAGTGTTCATATTTCCCTTTCCATGAATACAGAGAAGAGCTAAACATACATTTCTGGGAACAATTATAATTTTGTCATCCGAATTTTGGTGGAATGAAAATGAGAGTTCGTTGACAGGGAAAAGGCATATGAGGGAAGGAAAGAAGGGGAAGAAGGGAAAAAGGGAAGGAAGGATGGAGGGTAATTGGGTAAGGTGAGTGAAAGGAAGGAGGGATAGGTGAAGGAAAGGAAAAGGAAAAAAGGAAGGAGGGGATGGGAGGGAAATTAGGTTAGATGAGTGAAGGGAAGAAGGGAAGGAAGGAGGAATAGGTGAAGGAAAGGAAAAAGGAATAATAGGAGGAGAGGATGAAGGGTAATTGGGTTAGATGAGGGAAGGGAAGAATGGAAGGAAGGAGGAATAGGTGAAGGAAAGGAAAGGAAAAAGGGAAGGAAGGTGAGGTGAGGTGAGGGAAGGAATGAGGGAAGGAGAGAAGGAGGAAGGGAGGGAATGAGAGTGAGGTGAGGTGAGGGAAGGAAGGAGGGAAGAAGAAGAATAAAGGAAGGAGAGAAGGAGGAAGGGAGGGAAGGAGGGTGAGGTGAGGTGAGGGAAGGAAGGAGGGAAGAAGAATAAAGGAAGGAGAGAAGGAGGAAGGGAGGGAAGGAGCGTGAGGTGAGGTGAGGGAAGGAAGGAGGGAAGAAGAAGAATGGAAAGAGAGAAGGAGGCAGGGAGGGAAGGAGGGTGAGATGATGTGAGGGAAGGAAGGAGGGAAGAAGAAGAATGGAAGGAGAGAAGGAGGAAGGGAGGGATGGAAGGAGGGAAGAATAATAAAGGAAGGAGAGAAGGAGGAAGGGAGGGAAGGAGGGAGAAAGGGAGAGCTGAGAGGAGACCAGAGAGTTCGTAGTAGGAGACAATAGAGAAAATCTGAACGTATAAGTGAAGGGTTCTTGGTAAACAGTGTGGAAATACGAGTCGGTGTTGTTATTATTATTGTTAGTAGTGCTAGGAAGAGGAGGAGGAGGAGGAAGAGGAAGAGGAAGAGGAAGAGGAGAATTCGTGGTAGCAATATTCCCCTCCTCCCTCTCTCGTTCCTCTTCTTTCCATTTCCTTCTGAGCCCTTCCCTTGTATTCCCTTTTCCTTCCTTTCCTTCTCTTTTCTCCCCTTTCCTTTCCCTTCCATTTCATTTGTTACCCTTCCTTTCCATTCTTTCTTCTATTATGTTTTCCCTTTCTTTTCCCTTTTCTTCCATTCCCTTCCCTACGCTTCCCATCCCTTCCCTTCCCTTCTCATCTCAACAGTTCCCTTCTCTCCCTTCCCTCCCTTACTCTTCCCCACCCTTCCCTTCCCTTCCCTTCCCTTCCCTTCCCATCCGTTCCCTTCCCTTCCCTTCCCTTCCCAACCCCTCCCTTTCCTTCCCTTAACATCCCTTCCCTACCCTTCCCTTCCCGTCCCTTCCATTCCCTTCCCTTTCCTCACCCTCCCTTCCTTTCCCTTTCCTTTCCTTTCCTTAATGACAAATATTAAAACGAAAATATAAATAACAACTTAATATATTGTCATTGTCTTTCTCCGTTTCTGAATTTATTAGACTTGAAATTCATACTATTTTTTTTTTGCTTCCCCTGTCGCGTTTCTGTGCCGGGTTCACGACACTTATTCTTTTTGCTATTTATTTATTTTATTTATTTTATTCATTTATTCTCCGTGCTTAGAAGATACTGACCTCATTATCATCGCTGCTTCTTCTTCTTCTTATTATTATTATCATTATTCTTTCTCTTCGTTTTTATTTATTTTTATTTGTTTCATTTTCTATTGTTCTTCCTCTTCCTCCTTCTCGTCCTCGTTTTCTTCCTCCTCCTCCTCCTCCTCCTCCTCCTCCTCCTCTTCTTTAATCTCCTCCCCCTCAATGTTTTATTCTTTATTTAACTTCACTACTCCCTCGGCGCCGCTCATAAATAATACCGAGAAATGGAAAAAGGAGGAGGAGGAGGAGAAGGAGGAGGAGGAGGAGGATAAAAAACAGCAATAATAATAATTCACTATATATATTCATCTCTTTAACCTTCACCTCTTCTCCTCCTCCTCCTCCTCCTCCTCATTCTCCTCCTCCTCTTCCTCCTCCTTCATATTATTTTCTTGTTATTTCTTCCAGTCCACCAATTTTTCAACCTTTTTTTTACTATTCCTTCCTTTCTTCTTCCTCCTCCTCCTCCTCCTCCTCCTCCTCCTCCTCTCGCCTCTGTAATCACCCAACGCCACACATTCTTGACACAGAATTTGGGTGAGAGAGAGAGAGAGAGAGAGAGAGAGAGAGAGAGAGAGAGAGAGAGAGAGAGAGAGAGAGAGAGAGAGCAGCTCCATCATTAATTGTTGTGAACTAATTTCAAACTTGAACAACATACTGAGGATCGTTAACGCACGCACACACACACACACACACACACACACACACACACACACACACACACACACACACACACACACACACACACACACACACACACACACACACACACAGGTAACCAAACTTTCGTCCATGACTTTTGCATTTTTTTTTCTCGTTTTTTTCTTTTATTTCAACTTTTTTTCTGTTTATATTTTATTTTTTTTGTTCCTTATTCCTTCATGTTGCTTTTTTCCTCTGTTTATTTCCTTTTCTCAACCTTCTTTTCTTTATCCCGTTCAATTTTATTTATTCATTTTATTTTAACTTTTTTCTTTTCTTCCCTTTCCTTTTCTTTTTCTTTCGATATTCTTTTTCTTTTTGTCCAATTTCGTCTTGCTTTATAACTCACCTAACAAACTCTCTCTCTCTCTCTCTCTCTCTCTCTCTCTCTCTCGATCACAACTTTCTGAGCGGCTCCAATCATATCGCTGCATAATATTCTTCATTACTAAATAATTTTACGATACAAAAGTTTTTCATCAACTCGTTAGGCGGTACATTGCCCTTCAGATATCGTTGTTGTTGTTGTTGTTGTTGTTGGTGGTGGTGGTGGTGGTGGTGGTAATTAATAAGTTGTATTGATTTTGTTCTTCGTGATATTTGTTTTTAAGTAGTAATAATAATAGTAGTAGTAGTAGTAGTAGTAGTAGTAGTAGTAGACGTAGTAGTAGTAGTGGTAGGTAGTAGTGTTTTTCTCATTGCTGTTTATTTATTTTCTTATGTTTTCTATTTTTTGCTCATTTTTACTCTTTCTTTTTAACTTTCCCTTTCTTTTCGAATTTTTTGTTGTGGTTTTACTCCTAATTTTCCTTCCTTCATTCTTTTTAATTGTTTTCTTTTCATCTTTATCTCGTTTTTCATCTTCCATCTTGCTTCCTCTCCATCCCCTATCCCTCACGTTTCCTCTATTCTTCCTTTCTTTTTTCTCTTTCATTATCTTATTTTCTGCCCTACCTCTTTTTAATACATGTTTTCCCTTTCTTCTGTTTCCTTTGTTTTATTTTTTTTTCGTTTCTCTTCCATATTTGTTTATCTCTCTTTTATTCCTTATTCCTCTTTTCATTCTTCGTTTTTTTCTGCCCTTCCTCTTTCCAATGTATGTTTTCACCTTCCTCTTTTCTCTTTGTTTTCATTTTTATCCATCTCTTCAATCTTCGTTTATTTCCCTCCCTTCCATACTATCGAATTTTCTTTTTCTTTTTTTCTTTGTTTTCCTTTTTCTCCCATTACTGTTTTCTCTCTCTCTCTCTCTCTCTCTCTCTCTCTCTCTCTCTCTCTCTCTCTCTCTCTCTCTCTCTCTCTCTCTCTCTCTCTCTCTCTCTCTCTCTCTCTCCTCCTTCATCCCACTTGCGTTTGTTTTTCTTTTCTTTTTTTCTGTTCCTCTTCTCCCATTAGTTTTCTTTTCTCTCTCTCTCTCTATCTATCTATCTATCTCTTCCCTCTCTTTCTCTCTCTTCCTTCATCCCATTGTTTTTACACGCTCTTTATTTTATCGCTTTTTATCTCCTCTGTCCCCTCCTGTCATCATTCTCCTTCCTCCCTTCCACTTTTTCATTCTATACGTTTTTCCTCTTTTTTCCTCTCTTCCTTTTTCTCCCTCCGGCATTTCTCTGTCCCTCGCTTCTCTCTTCCTTTTATTCCTCCTGTCGCTGTCTGTTATGTCACGCACGCGCGCACACACACACACACACACACACACACACACACACACACACACACACACACTTACACATTCCCCAAAGAGCACCACGCCTTTCTCCTCTTCCTCTTCTTCCTCCTCTTCCTCTTCCTCTTCTTCTTCCTCCTAATTATCCTCGTGCTCCTCCCTTACAGTTAAACAGTTAAACACACACACACACACACACACACACACACACACACACACACACACACACACACACACACACACACACACTCACACGCGTGGATTAATGCAGATGAACGAATTAATTTTCTGCCCTTTTGAGGATTTCCGAGTCACTTGCCGATAATTGATTCCCTGAGTGTTGGTTTTGAGGGAAGATTATGAGTGTATGTTGTTGTTTTTGGTGTTGGTGTTGTTAGTGTTGTTGGTGGATGGTTTTTTTTTACGTTTGTTTTTTTTGTTATTATTTTTCTGTTATTTTTTTGTTATTTTTCGTATTATCTTTTTTTATTCTGCTTCCTATTTGTGTTTACTCCTCTCACTCTTTTTCTTCTTTCTTTCGTTCTTTTCTTGCTTCTGTTTGTTGCTGTTATGTTGTTTTTATCCTTTTCTTTTCTTTTTCTTTTTTGTTAATGGTAGAACTTTGAACAATAGTAATGAGAAGAAGAAGAAGAAGAAGAAGAAAAAAAAAGAAGAAAAAGAAGAAGAAAAACAAAAACAAGAAGATTTATAAACGATAATACTACTAAGAAAAAAAAAATAATGGTAACAAACAAATATATCAGTGGCAAGAAAAACAACGTAACCAAAACAATTATACAACACACCGTTAACTAACACAACCTACAACGAAACTAACGAACTCAATGAAAAATAAAGATAATGATAAACGCTTCTACTAACTGCTACAATGAATAACAATATGACAAGGTACGGTCTCTTAAATATGCAACCACACCAAGGTCTATTTTTTACCCATGGCGCCAAGTTGATGTATAAGGGAACAGGGAGCGGTTGTGAAGGGCGCGTGAATGTTAGAAGCGGGAACGGTGTCGAGGCGCTAAAAGTTGCATAACGATCGAGATTATTGATGAAGGACTGAATAATTATAGATGAAGGGAGTGGGTGAGAGAGAGAGAGATCCAACCTCGTTTTCCTCCTCCTACTCCTTTCTCCACCTCTCTTCCCTCCCCATTTTCTCTCCTCTTGTTCTAACACCTCCCTTTTATCTCCTTTCTTCCTCCACCTCTACTTTCTCCACCTCTCTTCCCTCCCCATTTTCTCTCCTCTTTTTCTAACACCTTCCTTTTGTCTCTCTCCTTCCTCCACCTCTCTTTTCTCCCTATTTTCTGCACACCTATTTTCTCTCCTTTTTCTAGCACCTCATCTTCATTAATTCCTTCCTTCATCTGTCTGCCCTTTCCTCTTTTCTCTCATATCTTTATTCATTTCCCTACCATTGCCATCTTCTTTTGCATTTTTCTAGTTTTTCTTTTCCTCCCCCTCGCTTTTCTCTTCTCCTCTCCTTCTCATCTCTTTCTTCCACGTTTTATCTCTTCTTTCCTCCGTAATGAATGTATCTTCCCTCATCTCTTACCTCCCCTCTCTCCTCTCCTCTCCTCTCCTCTCTTCTCTTCTTCCCTCACCTCCCTTTCCTCCTCCACCTCCTACATTACCCATTACCACGTGTTCCTCTCTCCTCTTCCTCTTCACCTCCCTCTTTAAACACCTGTGCACCTCACCTGTTAATCACCCTCTTACCTGTCCTCCTCCACCTCCCCGTACTCATCCTCTTTCTCTTTACTTTTCCTCTTTTTTTCCTCCTTTTCCTTTCTTTACTTCCCTTCCCAGTATTATCTTTCTTATATTTATTTTCCCTATATTATCCTATCTATGTCATTCTCTTGCATTATCTTTTTTTCTTCATCCCTCCCTCTTTCCTTCTCCTTTCCTTTTCTTTCCTCTATCTTCCCTTCCACTCCCTCGACACTTCTTTCCTTCCCTCTGATATCTTTTTTTTCTATCATTCTCTTACATTCTTGTCAATCTTTACCCTCCTGCCTTCCTTCATCTTTCTCTTTCCCTTTCCTCTTTCTGCTTCTCTTCCTCTCTTCACTTTTTCTCCTTCCATTTGCTCTCTTATTTGTTTTATTCTCTTCCATTGTTATCCATTCTTACCAACCCACCTTCCTTCCTCTCTCCATTTCTTATTCCTCTTGTTCTTCTCTTCCTTCTCTCTTTCCTTTATTCTCCTGTCGCTGTCTGTTGCGTCACGGCACGCGTACACACACACACACACAAACACACACACACACACACACACACACACACACACACACACACACACACACACCTACACATTTCAAAGAGCCCCATCACGACGCTGTGTACTTCACGCTCTCTTCCTTGCTCCTCTTCGCTCTCTTCCTCCCGACTTCCTCGTGCCTCCCTGATCTGTCCTCGTAGAACATGCTATCTCTCGTTGCTACACAGTTAAACAGCAACACACACACACACACACACACACACACACACACACACACACACACACACACATCACATCACACTCACACGCGTGGATTAATGCAGATGAACGAATTAATTTTCTGCCCTTTTGAGGATTTCCGAGTCACCTGCCGATAATTGATTACCTGAGTGTTGGTTTTGAGGGAAGATTATGAGTGTATTTTGTTGTTGTTTTTGGTGTTGGTGTTATTAGTGTTGTTGGTGGGAGTGGGTTTTTTTTTTTTACGTGTTTTTTTTTTTTTGTTATTATTTTTCTGTTATTTTTTTTTTATTTTTAGTATTATCTTTTTTTATTATGTTTTCTATCGGTATGTGACTTACCTCTCACTCTTTTTCTTCTTCTTTCTTTCGTTCTTTCTTTTGCTTGTTTCTGTTTGTTAGCTGTTATGTGTTGTGCTTTTATCCTTTCTTTCTTTTCTTGTTAACGGTAGAACTTTTGAACTGGTAGAACTTTGAGAAGAATAGTAATGAGAAGAAGAAGAAGAAGAAAAAAAAGAAGAAAAAAAATAGTGAAGAAGAAAACAAAAAACAAAGAAGATTTATAAACGATAATACGCTACTAAGAAAAAAAAAACACGAAACAATGGTAAACAAATATATTATCAGTGGCAAGAAAAACAACGTAACCAAAATAATTATACCAATGCTAGGCCACCGTTAACTCGTTAACTAACATCAACCTGACAACGAAACTAACGAACTCAATGAAAATTAATGAAAAATAAAGATAATGATAAACGCTTTCTACTCAATCTGTTACAATGAATAACAATATGACAAGGTACGGTTGGTTCTCAACATGCAAATCCACACTTACAAGCTCATTTTTACCCATGGCGCCAAGGTTGATGTATAAGGGAACAGGGAGGTTGTGAAGGGCGACGTGAATGTTAGAGAGGGAACGGTGTAAGCGAGGTGCGCTAAAAAGTTGCATAACGATCGAGATTATTGATGAAGGACTGAATTAATACCTGAGGATGGAGTGGCAGGGTGAGAGAGAGATCCAAACTCTGTTTTCCTCCTCCTACTCCTTTTCCAACCTCTCTTCCCCTCCCCCATTTCTCTCCTCTTGTTGTCTCAACACCTCCCTTTTATCTCCTCCTCCACCTCACTTTCTCCACCTCTTCTTCCCTCCCCATTTTCTCCTCTTTTCTAACACCTTCCTTGTCTTCTCTCCTTCCCTCCAATCTCTCTTTCTCCCTATTTTCTCACACCCATTTTCTCTCCTTTTTTCTAGTTAACCTCATCTTCATTAATTCCTTCCTTCATCTGTCTGCCCTTCCTCTCCTCTTTTCTCCTCATATCTTTATTCATTTCCCTACCATTGCCATCTTCTTTTTGCATTTTTCTAGTTTTCTTTTCCTCCCTCGCTTTTCTCTTTCTCCTCCTGCCTTCTCATCTCTTTCTTCCACGTTTTACATCTCTTCTTCTTTCCTCCTCCGTAATGAATGATCCATCTTCCCTCATCTCTTACCTCCCCCTCTCCCCTCCTCCTCTCCCTCTCCTCTCTCTCTCTCTTCCCTCACCCCACCTCCCTCTCCTCCCCTCCACCTCCTACATTACCCTCTTACCACGTGTCTTCTCTCCTCTTCCTCTTCAAGGCCTCCCTCTTAAACACCTGTGAATCTCACCTGTTAATCACTCCTCTTCTACCTGTCCTCCTCCACCTCCCCGTACTGTCACTCATCCTCTTCTCATTTTACTTCTTTTTTCCCTCTTTTTCCTTTCCTCCTTTCTTTTTACTCTTCCCAGGCTATTATCTTTTCTTATATTTATTCTATATTATTTTCCTATCTATGTCATTATCTTTTTGCATTGATCTTTTTTTTTTCTTTCATTATCTTTTTCTTCCCATCTTCCTCCTCCTTTCTCTTCTTTCTTTTCCTTTTTTCTTTCCTCTATCCTTCGGCCACCTCGACCTCGACACTTTTCCTTCTCCTCTGATATCTTTTTTTTTTTTCTCATCATTCTCTTCACATTCTTGCTTAATTTCCACCCTCCTGCCTTCCTTCATCTTTCTCTTTCCCTTTCCTCTTTCTGCTCCTCTTCCTCTCTTCACTTTTTCTCCTTCCATTTGCTATCGTATTTGTTTTATTCTCTTCCATTGTTATCCATTCTTACCAACCCACCTTCCTTCCTCTCTCCATTTCTTATTCCTCTTGTTCTTCTCTTCCTTTTAAAGAACATAAGAGCATAAGAACGTGAGGTTCAAAGAGGCCGGTTGACGTTTATGCAAGGTCGGACGCAAGGCTGGGAGTCTGCTGAGCTCCAACCCCACCTTTACCTCTCTATCCATGAATTTATCCAACCTCTTCTTGAATGGTATGCTATCGTATTGGCACCCACAACCCTGACTCCCAACATGTCCAACACCAAATCTGTCCACATTCATCCACTACTTTGGTGTTGCGTTTCAGTTCTTGTCTATGTCTTTGTTGAATCTGAATGTATCTAACTTAAAACCATTGTCCTACCTGGTTCTTTTACAACCAAACACTATTGACACCCCTTTTTTGTTACTAACCCTTCTTCACCCCTTTTGTTAAACACTCTTCATCCTAAGCCCTCGATCGACTGCTATTGCTCCTACTCCTCCTCATTTCTCGTATCTCGTATCTATATTATTGCTACATTATCTTCTATCTTCACTCCTCCCACCTTCCTTCTTTCGCTGCAATTTCCTCTTTTTTTTTTCCTCTTCCTCTACGTCTTCCCTTCCTTCCTCTCCTCCATCTACAGCATTCCATCTTCACTCCTCCTATATTCCTTCTTCGCTCACTCCTCCCATATATTTCTCTCTTTCGCTTTATTTTCCCTCTTCCTCTTTACCTTTTCTCTTCTCCTCCCTTTACCTTTTCTTCCCTCCCATCTCTCCTATCTGGTTATCAATACATCCTCCCACCTTCCCTCCCACCTTGCTTCTTTTTTCCTTTTCCTTTTTCCTCCCTCTTCCCTTTTTAACTACTTTACCTCCTCTCTTCCCCTCCTCTCTCCTATCTACATCAATACATCTTCATTCCTCCCACCTTCATTTTTCCTCTTTTCCTCCTCTTCCTCTTTACTTCTCTTTTCCCCTCCTCTCTCCTATCTACATCTTCCATCTTCACCTCTTCCATCTACTCCGTCTCTATCGCCAAATTCCTTCACCTCTTCCTATTCCTCCATCTTTATCCACGCCTCCTCCACTTCCCTGCCTTCCCTCTTCTTTTGCTCTCTCAGAAATGAAGTCCATCTTCTATCTGCACAATTCCTCACTCGTTTTTTTTTTATTTTGTTCACTTACGCCTTCCACGCCTTTCCTTGCACGCCTTCACCATTTTCCATTTTCCATCCTGCCTCCTTCCTCCCTCCTCCTCCTCCTCCTCCTCCTCCTCCTCCTCCTCCTCCTCCTTTACCTCGTTTTCGACAGGTAAGATAAAAATAATGGAAAGTCCTTAATCCTTCCCTCCTCCTCCTCCCTCCTTTCCTCCCTCCTTCCCTCAGGGTACCTCAACACTCTTCTCCTCCTCCTCCAACTCCTCCTCCTCCTCCTCCTCCTTCCACTCCTCCTCCTCTCCTCCCTTTCCTTCTCTTGTCGCCCTCCTCCTCCTCCTCCTCTCAGTTCTGACAACACTCTCCTCCTCCTCCAACTCCTCCTCCTTTTTCCTCCTCTCCTCCTCTCCTCCTCATTTTGTGTGACTGTATATGAATTCCATGTGTGTGTAGTGTGTGTGTGTGTGAACACTCCTCCTGTTCCTGTGTTCATTTTCCTAGTGTGTGTCCCTCCTCCTCCCTCCCGTTTGTTACCCTCCCTTTGTTCTGTTTGTGTTTTTTTTCTGCATGCGTGTGTGTGTTTGTTTGTTTGTCTGTTTTTGTTTTATTCAATGGTAAGGCTTTTGACGGGGAATTACCGGCGACCTACTCGTGTGTGTGTGTGTGTGTGTGTGTGTGTGTGTGTGTGTGTGTGTGTGTATGTGTGTGTGTGTTCTTGTGCCTTTATTTTCATTGTAAATTTATTCTCTTTTTTCCTCTCCTCTTTTTTTCTATCTTTTCCTCGTTTCTATGAGGTGACTTAGACACACACACACACACACACACACACACACACACATACAGATACAGAGAGAGAGAGAGAGAGAGAGAGAGAGAGAAAATTGTGTGAGAGAGTGTATAAGGAATTCCATGTGTGTGTGTGTGTGAGAGAGAGATTAGACTGTAGTGTGATGAGAGAGACGAGAGAGAGAGAGAGAGTAGAGTCAGAGAGAGAGTGTAGAGAGATACAGACAGATTACCAGCGAAAGTCAACAAAGAAAAAAAGAAAAATAAAAGAATCAGGGAATATTAAAAAATCAAATAAATACAAACAAAGAACCGAAAGGCGATCAAAAGTGGTATTGACCTTAACAAACAGCGACGGTGCACCAGTGACTGACAGCCAACACATTGCAAACCTCTTAAACAATTACTTTTCCTCGGTGTTTAATACTAACAGTCTTCCTCTCGCTACCACCAACACCAGTACTATTGTAAATCTCGAGCATGCATTGCCTAATTTTGAAATAACAACCGATGAAGTCCTTAAAGCTTCCATTCACTTAAAACAAATAAAAGTCCTGGACCTGACAAAGTATATCCAACTCTGCTGAAAGAAACAAAGAGCGAAATACTTCCTCCCTCACAACTGTATTCAATATGTCCTACGACAAGGCATCGTCCCTTCAGATTGGAAAAAGGCTAACGTGACACCGATTTTCAAGAAAGGAGACAAAAAGTACCAGGTAATTACAGGCCCATTAGTCTAACTTCGGTTGTAGGTAAGCTACTTGAGGGCATAATTAGAGACAAATTGTGAATTACCTGAAAGCCACTCATTGATTGGGGACTCACAACATGGCTTCCGAAACAAAAGATCCTGCCTATCAAACCTATTAACCTTTTATAACGACCTCTTCACTGTTTATGACGTAACCAAATCACTGGACGTAGTCTATCTTGATTTCCAGAAAGCGTTTGATAAAGTCCCGCATCATAAATTACTTTACAAATTAAAGCAAATAGGTATTGACGGTCAAGTAAACCAATGGATCGCGAATTGGTTGAGCAACAGACAACAAAGAGTAGTGATTGACGGATTTAACTCAGAGTGGGCGCCTGTCACTAGTGGCGTCCTCAGGGCTCGGTCCTGGCCCAGTGTTTTCATTATTTACATCAACGACGTGATGTTGGACCCAATAACCGCATTAGTAAATTTGCAGACGACACAAAGATTGGCAACTCGGTTCTCAATGACGAAGACAGGCAAAGCCTCCAAGAGGATTTGCACAAAATTTCAGCTTGGTCGGATATTTGGGAGATGCCCTTTAACGTAGACAAGTGCCAGGTCCTTCAAGTTGGAACGAGGAATAAGAAGTTCGAATACGAAATGCGCGGCGTTAAACTCAAAAGCGTTCAATGCGTCAAAGACTTGGGGTCAAAATCGCGTCAAACCTCAAATTTCACAGCAATGCATCGATGCAGCAAATAAAGCGAACAGAATGTTGGGCTTCATTAAAAGAAACTTTGTATTCAAGAATAAAGATGTAATACTCCCGCTCTACAACAGTTTAGTCAGACCCCACTTGGAATATGCGGTACAGTTTTGGTCTCCCCACCATGCAAAGGATATTGCTAAATTAGAAGGTGTTCAGCGTCGGGCAACGAAATGATCCCTTGCGCAACAAATCCTACGAAGAAAGGCTTTCATCCTTAACATGTTCTCTCTGAGAAACGTCGCCTGAGGAAAACTGATCGAATGTTTTAAAATACTTAATGGTTTCACGAATGTAGACAGATCAACATTGTTTATGATCGATGACACTTTGCGCACGAGGAACAATGGCGTAAACTCAGATGTAGATAAGTAAATTCAGACTGCACCAAATTTTTCTTCACCAACGTTGTAGTGCGAGAATGGAATAAGCTTCCACCGTCAGTGGTCCAGTGTAACACGATTGACTTCTTCAAAATAAGCTCGACCGTCACTTCCTTCAACTTAATATCAACTAGAGTAGAAATGCAACGTTTTGGAGTCTTCTGATTAATGTAAAATCACTTAGGTTTAAGGACAGACCACCAAGTCTGGACCATGGGGTCTGTGTGGTCTGATTTTCTATGTAAATCTATGTCAAAATCTTTCTCTCTCTCTCTCTCTCTCTCCTGCCAAGACCTTTAGTAATCTCCATGTTTTATTTCTTTAAGTCTACCTTGCTTAAATATACTTATCCTTATATCACACTCTCCTTATTTTGTTATATAATTTCTACCGATGTTTTTGTCCTTTTTTTTTTGTCTTTTTTGTCTTTTTTCCTTTTTTTCTTTCGTTTTTTCTATCGTTCTTTCTTTCTTTCTTTGTTGCTTTCGTTCCTTTCTCTCTCTCTCTCTCTCGCTTCCACTTCAAATAAAAAGTTAAAACAAAGAAAACACGAGAGAGAGAGAGAGAGAGAGAGAGAGAGAGAGAGAGAGAGAGAGAGAGAGAGAGAGAGAGAGAGAGAGAGAGAGAGAGAGAGAGAGAGAGAGAGAGAAGAATTAGGAAATAGGAGGAGGAGGCGGCGAGGGCGACAAGAGTTAAGAGACAAGAGGGAGAGGAGGAGGAAGAGTAAAAAGTTGAGGAAAATTGAATAAACGAAATGGAACGAATGTCCTGAAAAATAGAAAGTAAAGAGGACGAAATAAATTACAATAAGTGGAGGTGAGGGACGCAAGAGGAGGAGGAGGAGGAGGAGGAGGAGGAGGAGGAAGAAAAATAAAAACAAAAAGTAGAAAATGAAGATGTAGTAGACGAAAAAGAAGATGAAGAAGAAGAAAATTAAGAAGAAAAAGGAGAGAAAAGAAAAAGTAGAAGAAGAAAAAAAAAAGAAAGAGGAGTCAAGAAGAAGCGAATTAAGCCCAACAAGAGAGAGAGAGAGAGAGAGAGAGAGAGAGAGAGAGAGAGAGAGAGAGAGAGAGAGAGAGAGAGAGAGAGAGAGAGAGAGAGAGAGAGAGAGAGAGAGAGAGAGAGAGAAGAGGGGTGAGGAAAATGGAAGATTGGACAAGAGAAATGAGAGAGAGAGAGAGAGAGAGAGAGAGAGAGAGAGAGAGAGAGAGAGAGAGAGAGAGAGAGAGAGAGAGAGAGAGAGAGAGAGAGAGAGAGAGAGAGAGAGAGAGAGAGAGAGAGAGAGAGAGAGAAATGAGAGCTGAAGAATATAATATCAAGAAGAGGAGAAAAGAAAGAAGATTAGAAGAGGGATAGAAGGCGAAAAGTTGATTAGGAAATGAAACTTTAAAGAGGAGAGAATGAGGGAGAGGAGAGAGAGAGAAGAGAAATGTAGTACCAGGAGGAGGAGGAGGAGGAGAGGAGAGGAAGAAGAGTGAAAATTTAGATAACGAAGTGAGGTGAAAATGGAGGGATTAAGACGAACAGGAGTAAAATCAAGATAATATTAAAAGGCTTAGAGGAAGGGGAGACGTGAAGATGGGACGTGGAAGAATGTGGATAAGGAAGGTGGAATTAGTGATAAATGTCAACCTCGGTCACCTGCTGAAACAATTAAACCCTTGCACACACACACACACACACACACACACACACACACACACACACACACACACACACACACACACACACACACACACGCATACGACTTCCCCCCATTTCCTCCCCAACCACATACACAGAAAATGTACATAAAAATAACCAACCAATATTTAAAAGGGGAAATAAAAGAAGATAAGAAGAAATGGAATAAGAAAGGATAAGAAAAGAATAGAAAGATAGATAAAAATGGAAAGAACACACGAGTAGAAAATAGAAAATAAAGAAGGAAATAAGAATAAGAATAGGTGTAAAAAAGTAAAGAGGAAAAGGAAGACCGGGCTAAAGGTGTTTAAGAAGATGAGAAATAACATGAATAGGAATAGAAAGATAGATAAGAATAGAAAGAAAAGAAAAATAAATGAGAAAGATAGTAGAAAAAGCAAGAATATAAATGTGCGTTAATTAAGAAAAGTAAAAGTGAGAGGAAGAGAAATAGCGGGCTGGAGGTGTGATCAGATTTGCCAGGTGTGTCTCAGGTGTGTCTTACCCTCTTGCCGGCCAGGTGCTTGACGGTGCAGGGCAGGTGTGCAGTCTGGCCCGCGAAGGTCGTCACGTTGAGGTCACCTGAGCGCTCCCCGAACTCCGGACGCACCACTGTAGAGGGAAGATTGAAGTGTTAGTATTGTTGATCCTATTAGTGATGGTGGTAGTGGTGGTGGTGGTGATGGTGGTAGTCAATAGCAATAATAGTAATAATAATAAAAAGATAGGGATAGGAATAATGATAATAATAATGATAATAATGATAATAATGTTTTCTTCGGCAATATTTGGAAAAGTTGTGCTGTATAACTATCTGGTTGTCTTTCTGTCTGTCTGTTTGTCTGTCTTTCTGTCTGTCTGTATGTATGTTTGTGTTTCTCTATCTCCTCCTCCTCCTCCTACTACTACTACTACTACTACTACTACACACACTCACTCACACACACACACACACACACACACACACACACACACACACACACACACAGACCCCACACACACTCCCCCCTTCCACCCCCCCCCTCCACATACACACACACACACACACACACACACACACACACACACACTCACACCGGAAGTTTGCTCCGAGTGGCATTACAAAACTTTACCGAACGATACATTTAGGGAAAGGAAATTACCGCGAGAGTAAATAAAGAAAGAGGAAGAGGAAGAAATAAGTTGGGTTATGAACGATGCATTGAGAGAGGAGGAGGGGGAAGAGGAAGCTGAAGAAGGAAGAGGAGGAGAGGAAGGAAGGGAAGGAGGGAGAGGGATGGAGAGATAAGTAGGTCGTGAATGGAAATAAAAGAAGGGGAAGAAAAACAGGAAGTGGAAAATGAATGACGATGAAAAGGAAGGTGGAAAATAAGGAAGGAAGGAAGGAAGGAGGTCAGAAGGAAGAAGCTGAATAGGAGAGAAGGAAAGTGAAGAAAGGAAAGGAAGAAAGGAATTAGGTGGATAAGAGAAGAAAAATTAATAAGGAGGAAGGAGGGAAGGAGGTAAGAAGGACGAAGTTGAATAGGAGAGAAAGAAAGTGAAGAAAAAGAAAGGAAGAAAGGAATTAGGTTGATAAGAGAAGAAATATTAATAAGGAGGAAGGAGGGAAGAATGAAGAAGTTGAATAGGAGAGAAGGAAAACGAAGGAAAAGAAAGAAAAAAAAAGGAATTAGTTGTATAAGAGAGAAGAAAAATGAATAGAGGAAGGAGGGAAGGAGGAAGATGCTGAATGGAATGAGAGGGATAAAAGAGAAGAATGAAAAAATACGATGAAGGAGGAGGGAGATTAATTGGATAAGACAATGAAAGTGTATAAAAAAAGGGAGGAAGAAGTGAAATGCTCAGAGGAGTTGGATGATAATGGGGGAAGGAGGTGGAAAGGAGAAAGTTGGGTGGAAGAGAAGGAAGGAGAAGAAAGAGAAAGGAAGAAAGTAATTAGTTGCATAAGAGAGAAGAAAAATGTATAAGGAGAAAGAAAAAAATAGTAAGATGTTGAGAGTAGTTGAAAAATTAGAAAGGAAGAAGATAAGAAGGAAGAAGAGTGATAAATGAGAAGAAGCGTAAAGAATGGAAGAGGAAGAAAGGAATTAGCCGTATAGGAAAGACGAAAAATGATTAAAGAGGAAGAAGGGAAGGAGGAAGATGCTGAAAGAAGGTGGAAAATAAGGAAGGAAGAAGATAAGAAGAAATAAGAACGATAAAAGGGAAGAAGCATAAAGAATGGAAGAGGAAGAAAGGAATTAGCCGTATAGGAAAGGCGAAAAATGATTAAAGAGGAAGAAGGGAAGGAGGAAGATGCTGAAAGAAGGTGGAAAATAAATAAAGAAGAAAGAAATTAAGAAGGAGTAAGAGGAATAAAAGAGAAGAACAGTAAACAAAGAAGAATACGAAAGAGAAGAAAAAGAAGAAAGATTAAAGAAGAAAAGACTAAGATGTTGACTGGATGTGGAAAATAAGGAAGGAAGAAAATAAGAAGAAATAATTTGAATAAGAGAGAATAAAAGGGAAGACGAATGAGATGAGAGAAAGGAAAGTGAACAAAGGAAGAGGAATAAATGAATAAGATGCTAACTAAAGAGGAAGAGGAAGAAGGTAACAAGGAAGATTGAAATAATAGGAAAGAAAAGGAAAGTGAATAAAGAGAAACGAAGAAAGGAATGTGTAGCTAATGAATGAAGAAGGAATTGGGAGTGAAGAAAAGAAGAAAATGGTAGAAGAAGAGGGTAATAAGGAAGAATGGAATAATATAAGAGGAAAGGGAAAGTGAATAATGAGGAATGGAAAAAAAAGGAAAATGTTACCAATAGATGAAAAATGGTTTGAAAAGGAAGAAAGGAAGTAGATAGGAATGAAAGAAGATGAAAACGAATAGAGTGGATATTGAACAGTGCTGATGAGGGACGCAAAATAAAATAAAGTAAAACGAAGATAAATAAATGTCTGAAAAAGCAAATACATACATGAAAAAAAAAAAGAGTGGAGGAAACTATGGTGAAAGATACATAGAGAAAAACAAACTTAGGGCGGAAAACAAGTAAGGGAAGAAGGAAAAAATAACAACGAGAATAATGAAGAGTTCTGATGAGACGCAAAATAATAAAAAAAATGACTAAATGTCTGGAAAATTAAATATATGAAAAAAAAACCGACTGGAAGATATTATGGTGAAGGATACAGAGAGAAAAACAAACTCATCGAAATAACAAATAGAAAGAAATTGGTTTGAGGGAAGGTTGGAGTTTCTGAAGGTGGGAATAAATAGAAAAGGAAGGAAGATGTTAATGATAAGCTAATAGACACGAGTTTAATGTACAAGGAAATAACGTTAGGCAATGTTTAAGGAAGGACGAGATTTCTGCTTGCTAAGAATGACGAAAGGAGGAGAATGAGAAAGGAATATGATAATGAGTAAAGGGAGACTTTCTAGCTTGGTAAGAAAGACGAAGACGAATAAAGAGGAAGAAGTGAAGGAGGAAGATGCTGAAAGAAGGTGGTAAATAAGGAAGGAAGAAGATAAGGAGAATGAGGAAGGAATAGGGAATTTTCAGCTTTGTAAGAAAGACGAAAATTAATAAAGAGGAAGAAGGGAAGGAAGAAGATGCTGAAAGAAGGTGGAAAATAAGGAAGGTAGAAGATAAGGAGGAGAATGAGGAAGGAATATGATAATGAGTGAAGGAGGAATTTCTAGCTTGTTAAGAAAGACGAAAGGGAGAGAATGAGGAAGGAAAATAATAAAGAGTAAAAGGGTAATTTTCAGCTTGGTAAGAGAGACGAAAGGAAGATAATGAAGAAGAATATAATAATGAGAAAAGTTAAAGAGGAAATATCGGCTTAGGAAAAAAAAGGAAAAGGAGGAAAATAAAGACTAAAAATAATGACAAACTAGCTTTTTAATGGAAACTTTAAAATGGAATGAAATGAGGAATGAGTGTAATAAAGAGTAAATTAAAAGAGGAAATGTGGGCTTAGTAAAAAAAGGAAAAGGAGGAAAATAAAGACTAAAAATAATGACAAGCTATATTTTTAATGGAAACTGTAAAATGGAATGGAATGAGGAGTGAATATAATAAGTAATAATAATTAGTAAGAAAAGGAAAAAGAGGAAAGTGAAGAATAAATGTAATGATAAACTAGATATTTAAGGGAAACCAATCTTCCTGTACATTAAGTAAAGGGAGTAAGTAAAGGAGATAATTATGCTTTGAAAAGGAAAGGAAAGGAGGAAAATGAAGAATAAATGTAATGATAACTGGATTTTTTAAGGGAAACTAATCTTCCTGTATATCAAATTAAGGAAGTACAGTAAAGAAGATAATTTATGCTTAGTAATGAAAAGGAAAGAAGGAATTTATGCTTGTTGAAAATAGGAATTATGGAAAATGAAGAATAAATGTAATGATAACTGGATTTTTTAAGGGAAACTAATCTTCCTGTATATTAAATTAAGGGAGTACAGTAAAGAAGATAATTTATGCTTAGTAATGAAAAGGAAAGAAGGAATTTATGCTTGTTGAAAATAGGAATGAAGGAAAATGAAAAGTTGTATTGATAAAATGGATTTGGGAAACTATCCTTTGCTGTATTTTAAGTATAGAAGTAAAGGAGATAATTTATGCTTCGTAGGAAAAGGAAAGGAGGAAGCGAAATAATAAATATAATAATGAACTATATTTTTAATGGAAACAAATCTTACTTTATGTTAAGTAAAGAAGTATAGTAAAGGAGGTAATGTATGCTTTTGAAAATAAAGGAAAGAAGGAAAATGAGGTATAAATATAAGAATGAACTTGAATTTTTGGGAGAACTTAGTCTTGCTAGAAACACAAATATGAAAAATAATAAAAAAATGTAGTAAAAAGGTGAGAATTGTAAAGAGGTGACTAAAATGAGAAACTAATAACGTAGTAAAATGTGACTTTAACGGAAACTTATTTTGCTGTAGATACAAATAAATAAATAAAATAAAGTTATAATAAAGAAAGTAATAAAAAAGAGAAAAAGGGAGGTTGGAAAATGAAATGATATAATAATGACCTATATATTTAATGAAA
Source organism: Eriocheir sinensis (assembly GCF_024679095.1). Lineage (NCBI taxonomy): Eukaryota > Metazoa > Arthropoda > Malacostraca > Decapoda > Varunidae > Eriocheir > Eriocheir sinensis. The sequence goes on along the minus strand of NC_066527.1, from coordinate 18,541,127 downwards.
ACTGATTTTACTGTAAATACAAGAATATAAATAAAATAAAACGGAAACTAATTTTGCTGTACACACAAATAAAAAAAAAAGTTATGATGAAGAAAGTAAGAAAAAAAGATAAAAAAGGAAGGTTGGAAAATGAAATGATATAATAATGACCTATATATTTAAAGAAAACTAACCTTACTGTAAATACAAGAATGGAAATAAAATAAAACGGAAACTAATTTTGCTATACATACAAATAAAAAAAATTATAAAAAAAGTTATGATGAAAAAAGGAAGTAAGAGAAAAAGGAAGGTTGGAAAATTAAATGATATAATAACGACCAATATATTTAAAGAAAACTGGCCTTACTGTAAATACAGAAAATTAAATCAAACAAAACAATGTCTGTAAGGTAAAGGCGGGCGTTTTTCACATTTCTTTCCTTTTTTATGCCTTTGAACTGACTCTGCAGTAAAAAATAAAAAAAAAAGACCTCGTAGTAAGTAAACATAGACGAAAGAAACAACTCGGAAGCAACCACGACGATTCACGGGACTCGCAGCATAACAAATTTGACGTTGATGAAAATAATAGTAAGAAAAAGAGAGAAAAAGAAAGATATTAATTCTCAGTGAACGAAGCTTTTCAAGAAGAGCAAACAACCGCGGAAGCTGCCACACGACGCCCGAAACTTTCTGACACGTCTTTTTGGAACAGCTTATCATTTTGGAGCGAGCGAGAGTGAACGATGCATTAGTAAACAGACACAAAAAGCGGAAATTAACGTGGGAGTGGACGGAAAATATGAAGTGCGTTATTAGTGGAAGTTTTTAACACATCTGCTGCGAGGAATGCGTGGAATAGTTTGGAGTTTGTAAGTTGTGAGGGTGAATTTAAGGAAAAGCGAGAGGAAGTTTGACGTAGAGTTGGGATAGGAAATAATTATGTGGTAGAATGGATGGAATATTTTGGATGGTTTACTGCAAATACAAGTACGAACATTAAAAAAACGCTGCTATAAGAGTGAAGTATTTTGGAACTTGTATTAGTGAGGGATGAATTAAGGGAAACAAACTTACCAATCAAAGAAACGAAAAAAAAGAGAAAAATGAGATGAAAACTGAAAAATGAAGAGCCTAATAAATGAACGTCCGAAAAACATAAAAAAACGCTGCTATAAGAGTGAAGTATTTTGGAACTTGTATTAGTGAGGGATGAATTAAGGGAAACAATCTTACCAATCAAAGAAAACGAAAAAAAGAGAAAAATGAAATGAAAAATGAAAAATGAAGAGCCTAATAAATGAACGTCCGAAAAAACATAAAAAAACCGCTGCTATAAGAGTGAAGTATTTTGGAGCTTGTATTAGTGAGCGATGAATTAAGGGAAACAATCTTACCAATCAAAGAAACGAAAAAAAAGAGAAAAATGAAATGAAAAATGAAAAATGAAGACCCTAATAAATGAACGTTCGAAAAAAATATAAACGTTGCTATAAGAGTGAAGTATTTTGGAACTTGCATTAGTGAGCGATGAATTAAAGGAAACAATCTTACCAATCAAAGAAAAAGAAAAAAAAGAAAAAAAATTTGATGAAAACTGAAAAATGAAAAACCTAATAAATGAACGTTCGAAAAAAATATAAACGTTGCTATAAGAGTGAAGCATTTTGGAACTTGTATTAGTGAGCGATGAATTAAGGGAAACAATCTTACTAATCAAAGAAAAAGAAAAAAAAGAAAAAAATTTGATGAAAACTGAAAAATGAAAAACCTAATAAATGAACGTTCGAAAAATATATAAACGTTGCTATAAGAGTGAAGCATTTTGGAACTTGTATTAGTGAACGATGCCTTGAGGAATACCACCGCAGAAACACGTTAATATATGATGAGAGAAGTTGGTGGTCTAAAGAACGTAATCTGGCCTACGAGGAAATGAAAATGACTAAGCCTAAAAAAATAACTCGGATATAAGTATGAAGTATTTTGGAACGTTTGTTAGTGATCGATGACTTAGGGAAATAATCAAGTCAGTGAGGGAAAGCGATATAAATAGATAGAGATAGAAATTGTGACAGTCTTAGTGAATGAAGTACCTTTAGAAATAAGCAACAAATCATCATTATAAGCAAGCGTGTGATGTGGTGAGGATGTTTTTTTATTTTTTTTACAACAAAGGAGACAGCTCAAGGGCACAAAAAAAGGAAACAATAATAAAAAAAGCCCGCTACTCGCTGCTCCTAAAAAGAATCCATCATCGTTTATGGAAGAAAGGAAGAGTTAAAAGAATGATGAAAGAAAATAGGTAAAAAAGAACAGAAGAGAGAAATTAGTGGAAAGAAGAGAATGAGGAAAGAAATAGGAGATTGGTGGAAGAAGTAGAGAAAGAAAGGAAGTGAAAAAGACAGAAAGGGAAGATAGAATGAAAGAAGAAAAGAAGGGATGAGAAAACAGAAAGGACAATAATGCAAAAATAGGATAAATATGAAAGGAAGGAAACTATAGAAAGAAGAGAATTAGGAGAGAAATAGGAAATTGATGGAAGAGGAAACAAAGAAAGAAAGGAAGTAAAAAAGACAAAAAAAATAATCATAAAATAAAAACATAAAAAAGGAAAGAAAAGAAAGGAAGGAAAGAAGAAAAGAAGGAAGAGTGATAAAAAAAAACAAAGGAAAACAACACAGAAATAGGAAAAAATGGGAAAAGAGGATAAGCAATGATAATGATAACAATAACAAGAAAAAGAATAAGAACTAGAACAAGAAGAACAATGATAACAATAACAATAACAACAATCATACACCCTCAAAAACAAACAAAAAAACAAAAACAACAACATCAAAGGCGACTCACATCACATCCAACTCATATATTTTTTTTTATTTTTTTATGTGCAAGTGAATCCTCGAGCGAGACAAAACCCAGACGTGTTCCAACCCGTTGCCGCGCTTCCTGCCTCCTGACCCACTTTGAGAGAGAGAGAGAGAGAGAGAGAGAGAGAGAGAGAGAGAGAGAGAGAGAGAGAGAGAGAGAGAGAGAGAGAGAGAGAGAGAGAGAGAGAGAGTTAAAAAGATTAGGTGACGAAGAGAAATTTTGGCGGACAAAGGAGAAAACACGAACAGGAGGAGGAGGAGGAGGAGGAGGAGGAGGAGGAGGAGGATTGACTAGAGGGAAGAAAGGTGGGAGGGAGAGAGAATTGGGTGCAAAGAGTCGGATCGGGAGAGAGAGAGAGAGAGAGACCTGAAGATCACACACTTTTCCTCCACTTACAACTTTTGACATTCATTTCGCTTAAAAGTTCTCTCTCTCTCTCTAATTTTCTCTCTCTAATTCTTCTCTATTATTATTATTATTATTATTATTATTATTATTATTATTATTATTATTATTATTATTATTATTATTATTATTATTATTATTATTATTATTATTATTATTATTATCTTTATCTTATTTCTTTCCATTTCCTCTCCTTTATTTTTTTCCTTTTCCTTAATTTTCTTTCACATCTTATTATCTTTTTATTTCCTTTATTCATAGCGTTTACCTCTCCATCAGCTGCTTCCTCTTTCCTCCTCCTCCTCCTCCTCCTCCTCCTCCTCCTCCTCCATCTTAATCCTTTTTAATCGCCTCTCCAAACTGTCTCATTAGTTCCCCTTGACTATTACTATTACTTTCATTATTATTATTATCTTTATTTATTATTATTATTATCATCATCATCATCGTCTGCCTTAAGAAGAGTGACTATATTTTCATCATCCTTCGTTTCTAGTTTGTCTGTTTGTCTGCTTGGCCGTTTGTGTGTCTGTCTGTCTGTCTTTTCGTCGGTCAAAGTCTTCCAGTAAACAGACCGAGAGAGGGATATAAAATTCAACAAAATATCTCAAGCGTATTAACTTTTAGGGAAACTTCGATAAAAAAAAATCCTATATGGTTGCTGGTAAATAAATGAAAACAATATTGTCTGGCTTCAGGATTCAAGGTGACCGTGTGTGTGTGTGTGTGTGTGTGTGTGTGTGTGTGTGTGTGTGTGTGTGTGTGTGAGGTTGGATTAGTTTTTTTTATTGTTTGTTGGTTTTTATTTTATTGTTTTTGTTGTGCGTGTGTGTTTTCTTATTTCTCTTTTCCGTTAATTTTACTTTTCCTCTTCTTTCTCCTCCTCCTCCTCCTCCTCCTCCTCCTCCTCCTTCATTACTTTCTTCTTTTCTTTATTGATTATCATAACTACACGGCCCCTTCCTTCCTTCCTTCCTTCCTTCCTTCTTTTTTTCCTTCCATTCCCCTTTTCATTCTCAGTTGCTTTCTCCCTTCCTCCCTTCTTCTCTTTTTTCCTTCCTTCCCTTCCTCCCTTCCTTTCTTTCTTTCTTTTTTCCCTCCTTCCCTTCCTCCCTTCCTTCCTTCCTTCTTTCCTTTCTTTCCTTTTTCCTTCCATTCTCCTTTTCATTCTCCGTTCCTTTTTCCTTCCTTCCTTCCTTCCTTCCTTCCTTCCTTTATTTTTTCCCTCTTCCTCCCTTCCTTCCTTCCTTCCTTCCTCCCTTCATACCCTATCATCCATATGTGTGTCTGCGTGTGAGTGTGTGTGTGTGTGTGTGTGTGTGTGTGTGTGTGTGTACGGGCGCCTGACCCTTCATACATCTTTCATTTATTCATCTATTCATTTATTCATTTATTCCTTTTTTCACGTCATGTCCGCTTGTTGATTTTCACCTCGCATTAATTTTTTATAACTTTTTTTTGTCCCCTCTTTAACCTCCGGGGCGCGTGTTTTTCATTTTGTTGTTGTTTGTTGTTCAGTTCTTTGGTCTCGTTCTCCGAATTAATCATTTTTCATTTTTTTTCTTTTCTTTTTTTTTCAAACGGATTCAGGACATTCATTTTCTTTCTTTTTATTTCCGTTGCTGTTTTTGTTGTTTTTGCTGTTTTTTTTATGATATTGTTATGGTATTTATGATCTTTATTGTTACTAACGCTTCTACTACTACTACTACTACTACTACTACTACTACTGCTACTACTACTACTACTACTACTACTACTATCCCTACGATTATTGAGACTACTACTTCTACTGCTACTTCTACTACTGATACCACCACCACCACCACCACCATTACTACTACTACCACCACCACTACTACTACTACTACTACTACTACTACTACTACTACTACTACTACTACTATCCCTACGATTATTGAGACTACTACTTCTACTGCTACTTCTACTACTAATACCACCACCACCACCACCACCACTACTACTACTACTACTACTACTACCACCACCACTACTACTACTACTAATACTAATACAACCACCCATGACCAGTTCCGTTCCTCCCATTACCATAATCACCATAATGTTTGAGAGAGAGAGAGAGAGAGAGAGAGAGAGAGAGAGAGAGAGAGAGAGAGAGAGAGAGAGAGAGAGAGAGAGAGAGAGAGAGAGAGAGAGAGAGAGAGAGAGAGAGAGAGATGCTTGGGGCTATTTAATATTATTCTTTTGATCCTGGATGTGTTAGTAATTACCTTTTTACTGAACTTATTTCCCATTTCCTTCGCCATGTTGTAGTGCTGTGTTATGCGTGTTCATTTTTTTATTAATATCATTTCGTATTCTATTGGTATTTTGTTTTTACTCAATGATTCCTTTTTTTTATGTCTATCGTTGTTTTAATTTAGGAGAGTGTGTCCATGGCTGTTATCATTTTGTTTAAGTCCGTCATCACTTTTATTGTTATTCACGTTTTCTGTATATTTTTTTTTTTGTTGTCCATTTTTGTTCTAACTCAATGACTCTTTTTTTTTTTTGGTTTATCGTTCTTTTAATTTAGGAGAGTGTGTCCATGGCTGTTATTATTTTGTTTCAGTCCGTCATCACTTTTATTGTTATTCACGTTTTCTGTATTTTTTTTTCTTGTCCATTTTTGTTCTAACTCAATGACTCTTTTTTTTATGTTTATCGTTGTTTTAATTTAGAAGAGTGTGTCCATGGCTGTTATTATTTTGTTTCAGTCCGTCATCACTTTTATTGTTATTCACGTTTTCTGTATTTTTTGTAGTCCATTTTCTTTAGTATTGTTCTTTTTCTGATTACGACACTGAGAAATGGGTCCAAAATGCTGCCCATAAGTAGAAGTAGTAGAAGTAGTGGTAGTAGTAGTAGAAGTAGTCGTAATAATCGTAGTAGTAGTAGCAGTAGTAGTAGTAGTAGTAGTAGATAAGGAGAGTGGATGAGTTGAAAATAAAAAAATATATAAAAGAATTACTACGCTGCTCTAACAAATGAACGAGAAACTGATTTAAAAGTACTGAAAGACTTGTACAATTACTTACTTCCAGCGATTGTTTCATTTTTTTTATTTAGTATGTTTTTTAGTTTCATTTACGAGACACCACTTTTATTTTTTCTGTCATTTTTCTTTTTTTTTTTTTTCGTTTTCAGTCACTTGCTTTGATAACAGTATAGAGAAGTGGGACAAGCTGCTGCCGCCTCAAACCACGCCCGTACCACCTCAGTCTTTCCTCTTGCATCTTCTTCGACACCTCCACCGCCTTCACTGTTCCTCTGATTCTTGCATTTCTGATTCAGTCCTTCCTATACTCACGCCACATATCCACCGCAACGTCCTCCTCATTCCAGCTACTTCCATCTTCCTCTCAATCGTTTTCTTTACGGCTGGAGGACGCAAAGGACAATAATGCAAAAATAGAAAAAAATATGAGAGGAGGGAAACTATTGGAAAGAAGGGATGTTTTTTTTTTTATGGAAGAAAGGAAGAGTTAAAAGAATAATGAAAGAAAATAGGTAAAAAAAAAACAGAAGAAGAGAGAAATTAGTGGAAAGAAGAGAATAAGGAAAGAAATAGGAGATTGGTGGAAGAAGTAAACAAAGAAATAAGTGAAAAAGACAGAAAGAAAAGATAGAATGAAAGAAGAAAAGAAGGGATGAGAAAACGGAAGGGGCAATGATGCAAAGATAGGAAAAAAATATGAGAGGAGGGAAACTAATAGAAAGAAAGACATTAGGAGAGAAATACGGAATTGACGGAGGAGGAAGCAAAGAAAGAAAGAAAAAAAAGAGAGAAAAAACAAGTCACGTCACACATCAACCGCAACATCCTCATATCAGCTATTTCCATCTTCCTCTCATTTGTTTTCTTTACGGCTGAAGTATAAGTCATAACGTGAGTGCTTGACTTAGTAGGAAAATATACACGAAGAATTACTAAGATACTTCAAATGAGCGAAAAATAAATGTGTTAAAAGATTGGAACACTTATCAAATATTATTTCCTGTCATTGCTGTTTTAATTATCATATATGGTATGTTTTTTTTTTTTTTTTTTATCACACACTATTTCATTTTCTATTTTTATTTTATTTTTTCAGTCTCTGATTATGATACAGAGAAATGGGATTGAGTCTCTTCCTGTAAGTCGTAACGAGAGTGGTTGTTTTAATAGGAAAATGTACGCACCGAATGACAGATATTTTTTTTTTTATGGACGAAAGAATGATTGGTTTACAAGTGCTGAAAGATTTTATTAGTTTTCCCGTCAGTGTTGTCTTGACTCTTAGATATGATGTTATAAGTTATTTAATTTTACCTGGCACTCGTTTTTTTATTTACTTTCTCTTTTTTTCTTTTTCAACCACTCACTCTTCCTGTAAGTCAAAACGAGAGTGTTTGTTTTAGTAGGAAAATATACACACCGAATGACAAAGATATTTTTTTTTATGGACGAAAAAATGATTTGTTTATAAGTGCCGAAAGATTGGGACTTTTATTAATTTTCCTGTCAGTCTTGTCTTGATTCTTAGATTATTTTTACAGCAAAGGAGACAGCACAAGGGCACAAACAAAGGAAACAATAATAAAAAATGCCCGCCACTTGCTGCTCTTGTGAAGAATCCGAAGAGGTGGCCGAAAGAGGAGTCATTTACGAGATACGGTATTTTAAGTTGTTATTTCATTTTATCAGACACGTTTTTATTTATTTACTTTTTCTTTTTTTTCTTTTTCAACCACTCACTCTGATTACAAGACAGAGAAATGGGGTTAAGTTGCTTCCTATCAGTAATACAGAGTGGCTGAGTTAGTGGGGAGATATACACAAAGAATAACCAAGATCCTTCAGATGAATATGAAAAAAGATTTGTTACATAAGCGCTAAGAGGTTGGTATATTGATCATTTTCCTGTAATTTTTGTCATAATTCTTAGCTACGGTATGAGTTTTTTTTACCTTTTTATTAATTTACCAGACATTCAATTTTTATTTTTACTTATTTTTTACCTTTTCAAACACTTACTCTTGATTACAATACAGATAAATGGGATTGAGCTGCTTTCTCTTGGCCATAACGAGACTAGTTGACTAAGTGAGAAAATGTAACATGAAGAATGACTAAGATGTTTCAGATGCACGGAAAAATTATTTGTTTATAGGCATTAAAAGATTGGTACATTGATCATTTCCTGTTACTGTCATCTCAATTCTTAGATGTGGAATTTTTTTATTTATATTTTTTTTATTAATTTACCAGACACATTTTTTTATTTTTTTTTATTTTTTACTTTTTCAACCACTTACTCTTGATTACAATACAGAGAAATGGGATTGAGCTGCTTTCTCTAGGCCACAACGAGACTAGTTGACTAAGTGAGAAAATATTACATGAAGAATGACTAATTTGTTTCAGATGCACGAAAAAATTGTTTGTTTATAAGTCTTAAAAGATTGGCACATATATCATTTTCCTGTAATTGTTGTCTTGATTCTTAGATCTGATTTGTGTTTTTTTTTATTTTATTAACAAGGCACCATTTCTACTTATTATTTTTTTATTATTTGAGCCACTTACTCGGATTACAATAGAGATAAATGGGACTCAGGTGCTTCTTAAAAGAGTTTACCAGTGTAAGGGATGAAAGAGTGAAGATGCTGGTTAACTCTTGCATAAAGGGTTTGGACGGTACATTATGGTTCAGTATAGTAAACTCAAACATAAGGCCTAACATTTTCAATTTCCTCGTGTTTCACTTCCTTTCACACTCCCACTGATTAAAATGCGGATAAAATGGATTGATTGAGGTGTTTACCGTACATTGTGAAGACGTTTTTGTGTAAATGCTGGAAAATGTATAGAAAATGATTGATTGAAAGATTGACACAATACCACCGCTTTATTTTCCTTTTATTATTTTCTTTACTGTTTTCTCCATAATTCTTCTGTTCTTTCCTTTTGTCTCATGTATTTTTTCACCATCTTCTCGTACACTTTTCCCTCTTACTCCCTGACATTCTTCACTTTAAGATTTTTTGACCTTTCGGTTTGATTAGAATATTTTTTTTCACAGGAAGGGAGGGAGGCAGGTCAAGGAAAAAAACTAAAACAATAATAAATAAAAAAAACTCCAGACGCTGCTCCGAAAAGAGAGAATATAGAGAAAAAATATGAAAAAGAATGAACTGTTTGATGCTTCCTGTATATCGTGCAGAGAGCGGTTGTGCGTATAATTGTTTAAAGATACGTAAAAAGTGACTCCCAGGTAAACGCATTCACTGATATTCCTCACTTTTAAGTTTTTGACGTTTCATTTTGATCAGAATATGGAGAAAAATAACTTGTTCGATGTCTCTTGTATATCGCAAAGAGAGTGGTTGTCGACGTGTTTAAAAATCCATATAAAATGACGCCCAGGTAAACGCATTCCCTGATATTCTTCACTTTTAAGTTTTTGACGTTTCAGTTTGATCAGAATATGGAGAAAAATAACTTTCCCGACGTGTCCTGTATATCGCAAAGAGTGGTTGTCGACGTGTTCAAAAATCCATAAAAAGTGACTCAGATTTAAACGCATTCAATGATGTTTTTCTCTTGTTTTTCTCTGATTTTTATTCTGGTTATTAAATTGCAAGATAGTGACACAGATTAAGATACCAGATAACAGGATGAAGATATGGATTCAAATATAACAAACTGGATTAAGATACTCAGAGATAAACGCATTCAATGATATTTTTCTCTTGTTTTCTTTGATTTTTATTCTGTTTATTAAATTGCAAGATAATGGTGCAGATTAAGATACAAGATAACAGGATAAAGATAATGGATTCAAATACAATAAACAGGATTAACATACAGATTAAGATAGAAAAAACAAGATTAAGATGCAGATTAAAATACATGACACAAGATTCAGATACGGATGTAGATACGAGATACAAGATTAGATATTGATTTAGATACAAGATTAAAATACAAAAATACAATAGAGGTGTTTGCTGTATATCTAATGTCGTAAAAAACATAGATAGTGAGAGACATGTTATCAATATATTAGAAAAAATACTAAAACGAATAAAAGAGTAAATAAGTAAATGGAAATAGTTTAGATTTGTGGGAAAAGAAAAATAAGAAAAACGGAGGACGAGGAAGAGAAGGAGAGAAAAAGAAAAGAAATCATCCCACAAAAAGACGTTAAAGAAAATTGCAGCAGGAGGAAAAAAAAAGAGAATAAAAAGAAAACAAAAGAATAAAAAAATGATCAGAAAAAAATGTGGGCGATAGTAAAATAGAAAGAGATAAAAGTGTACATAATTAGAAAGAAAAGAAGGAAAAGAAAAAAATATATAATCAATGGGAATATTTAAATAGGAAGAAGGAGAAAAGAAAAGAAAAAAGGAAGAGAAAATTACACAAAACAGAAGAAATGAAAATAGACGAGATGAACGAAAGAGAGGAAAACTTACTAAGGAAACAGTGAAGCAGATAATCAGAGGAAAATAAAATTACCTAAAAAAAGAGTGAAGAAAATTAGAAGAGTATAAAAAGAAATTACGAAGTGGAAGAAGACAAGGTAGAGGAGGACAAAGGCGCATGTAATAAGATAGTGAACATGGAAAAATAAAGCAATTGAGTTAGTCGTTTGAACAGTAACAGTAAAAGAATGAATGAAAAATACACACCAATTTGACTTCGAGGATTTTCCAAGTAATAACGAGAGAAAGGAGGAGGAGGAGGAGGAGGAGGAGAAAAAGTTGAGGGACAAAGAAAAGGATGGAAGGAAAATAAGATGATGGAATTGAAAAGAAAGAAAAGAAGGAAAAGAAAGAAAACATATAATTAATGTGAATATATAAAATCTCTCTCTGTTTCATCTTCTTCCTCTCTTTATTTCAATTTCTTCTGTTTTGTGTAATTTTCTTCTATTACTTTCTTCTTTTTCTTCTCTTTCTTCCTTCCTTTCTTTTTCATCTCTTCTCTTTGATAATATATTTCTTCTTTTCTTCTTTCTTTTCTTTTCAATCCCATCATCTCGTTCTCCTTTACCCCTTTTCTTTGTCCTTCAACTTTTCCTCCTCTGCCTCCTCCTCCTCCTCCTCCTCCTCCTCCGCCTCCGCCAGGTAATCTCTTTCCTATCCTATTTTACATCCTCGTAGGGCGGAGAGTGTGTATAAAGTGAAGTGAGGAGAGAGGAGGGAGAGTAAAGGTTATGATGGGGGGGGGGGAGAAGAAGGAGGAGGAGGAGGAGGAGGAGGAGGAGGAGGAGGAGGAGGAAGAAGTGGTGAGGGGTTTAAGAGGAGAAAGATTTGAAAAGATGTTAAGAGAAAGAGGAGAAAGAAAGAGGATGAGGAGGTGGAAGAGGAATGGTAGGAGGAGGAGGAAGAGGAAAAGGAGGAGGAGGAGGAGGAGGAGGAGGAGGAGGAGGGATTTAGGAGAAAGAGAAAGAAGAAGAGGAGGATGTTTTTTCGCGTAGGAATAGGAGGAAAAGACATGGTTGAGAGAGAGAGAGAGAGAGAGAGAGAGAGAGAGAGAGAGAGAGAGAAGGTGTGCAGAGTGTTAATCCGCTCAGGCGAAGTCAAATACTCTTATACTACTCCTACTACTACTACTACTACTACTACTACTACTACCACTACTATAACCCTTCTTCTCTTATCCATGAATATATTAAAAATCGTATTGTCTTTTTGGGGTACATATCTGAACGAGGCAAGAGAAACAGGTTCAATAGTGACCGAATGAATGCGAGAAATGTTGACGGGAATGGAATATGTGTTGATGTTAGGGGATGAAGACTGTGTGTGTGTGTGTGTGTGTGTGTGTGTGTGTGTGTGTGTGTGTGTGTGTGTGTGTTTATGAATGTCAGAGAGTGAGAAAGCGTGTATGTGTGGGTGTGAGTGGCTGGGTCTATGTTTGTGTGTGTGTTTGTTTGTGTGTTTTTGCATCGCCTAGTTTGAAAAGAATATTTCGGTGACAGTGTTTTTAGTTAAGCTTGTTAAAGTATATTTATTTTTTTGGACCAATGGGCATTTTTTACCTTTCACTGTATACTGTAAATTTGCACTTTTTGATTAATAAACTTATTAACTAACTATGTGAATGTCAGAGAGATTGAGAAAGCGTGTTTTTGTGTATATGTGCGTGGGTGGATATATGTGTGTGTGTGTGTGTGTGTGCCTGTGTGTTTGTGTGTATGTGAATGTCAGATAGAGTGAGAGAACGTGAGTGTGTTTGTGTATGTGTGAATGTGGATATGTTTGTGAGTGTGTTTGTGTGTTCAGAATGTTAGTGGATATTTCTCGACTGTTTGTGTATGTGTGTGGATATATGTGTGTGTGTTTGTGTGTTTAGAATGTTGAATATGTGTGTGTGGATGTTTCTCATAAGGCAAAACACACACACAAAAAAAACATTCGGATCCTCTCTCTTTCACGAACGTCAAAGATCCTAACTCCACCTGAAAGAGGAGTTGAAACGCTTCTTTAGGCAACATAAAAAAAATATAAAAAAATAAGTGAATACAATTTGGCAGTTTGAGCTCATGGTAGTAGTAGTAGTAGTAGTAGTAGTAGTAGTAGCAGTAGTGGTGGTAGTAGTAGTAGTAGTAGTAGCGGTAGTGGTAGTAGTAGTAGTAGTAGTAGTAGTAGTAGTAGTAGTAGTAGTAGTAGTAGTAGTAGTAGTAGTAGTAGTAGTAGTAGTAGTAGTAGTAGTAGTAGTAGTTGTAGTAGTAGTAGTAGTAGTAGTAGTAGTAGTAGTAGTGAGAATATTTCAGGTTGAGGAAATATCAATGGAGGAAAGAGCGGAAGAGGAGGAGGAAGAGGAGGAGGAGGAGAAGGTGGAAGAGGAGGAGGAGGAGGAGGAGGAAGAGTCTGTACAAGTAGCAGGTATTTTCTTTTAAGTTAAGTATTTTTCTCCTCCTCCTTCACCTTCTCCTCCTCCTCCTCCTCCTCCTCCTCCTCCTCCTCCTCTAGTTAAATGTCTATCCTTCTTTTTCCTTCAGTATCTGTTTCCTTTCCTCCTCTTTTATTCTCCTCTGACCTGCCCTCCTTTCTTCCTCTCTCCTTCCTTCCTTCCTCCTTCTTCCTTCCTCTCTCCCAGTCTTCCTTCATCTATCTCATTTTTACCTCTTCTTCTTTCCTCTTCTTCTCTTACTATTTCTCTTTCTGGTGTGTATATTTTCCTGTTTCTCTTCTTTCTCCTTCTTCCTCTTCCTGTTCCACTTCCTCTTCCTCTTTCGCTTCCTCCTCCTTGCTTCCATGAATTACGCATTAACTGTAATTTTGCTCGCTACCTTTCTCCTACTTGTTTCCTTGCTCTTTTTTCCCTAATTTCTTATTTGCGTTGAAAAGAAAAGGGACGCAAAACTACAACTGTTATTTCATCTCACTCCACAAAACTACATTCTATAAATAAACAAATTTTTCTATGTATCTATGTCTATCTTTATCATTCTATCTCTTCTTATTTATTCGTATCTTTTTCTCTCACAAAACTTCTATCTGCCTCTTTTCTCTCTCTATTTAAACCTATTCTCTCAGTTTTTCTTTACAACCCAATTCTGTTTCTCTTTTCTCCCTCTCACTTCTTTTATTCTTCCTTTTTTTCATTTCCAGACTTTCTTAAACGGTGTCTTTGTTTCTTCTTCCTCCTCCTTCTTTTATTCTTCTTTGTTTGTTCTTGTGTACTGGATAATTTTAAGGTATTGTTTTCAGTTGTGTAAATTTTTTTTTGTCTGTAACGCGATACCTTTTGAACCATTACAGCTAGGATGTTGAAACCTCATAGGTGGACTACTAATGGCCCCACACAGGACAGGTTCGATTTTCAAGGTCAAAGATCAAAGGTCAAGGTCACCGAGGTCAAAAATAATACTGGCATGATTTTGAGAGGTGAAACAGGGCAGGACCTCACCCAAGACTTAATTTCATATTTTCACATATTGAGCACTCCGACCAGAGGGTGTTGGCAGCGGGCCGTTTGCACTCGTTAGTGTGTTCAGTGTCTAGTCTTAGATTTTTTTTATTTGATTATTTGTTTCTTTTCCTTGCTGTTTGTTTTGTTTCCTTGTTTTTGTCTTTGCCTATTTCGTTATATCTGTCTCCGTTCATTCCTTCACTACGGTATTTGTTTTCTTCTTCTGTTTTTGCTCTATTTTTATTTGTTTATATTATACTTTACCCATTTTTTTGGATTTTTGGATTTTTTCGATACTTTTTAATTTTCTTTCTTAAAATGTTCGTCTTTCAAGAAGTTTTCATCGTCTCTTTTAATTTTTCTTACGAGAGAGAGAGAGAGAGAGAGAGAGAGAGAGAGAGAGAGAGAGCAGTTATTGGTGATTCTCAAAAACTTTAAGTAAGTGAGAGTGTTTTTTTCTCTCACCGCTGAACGAACTACTCCAAAACTTCTCGATCGCTGGTGGTGGTGGAGGTGGTGGTGGAGGTGGTGGTGGAGGTGGTGGTGAGAGAGAGAGAGAGAGAGAGAGAGAGAGAGAGAGAGAGAGAGAGAGAGAGAGAGAGAGAGAGAGAGAGAGAGAGAGAGAGAGAGAGAGAAAATGAAGGAGAACTAAAGATAAGGAAACGGAATTAGGAGGAGGAGGATGAGGAGGAGGAAGAAGAAGAGTGAGGAAGATGAGGGCTATAGAGGAGAAGGAAGAAGAAGAAGGAAGAAGAAAAGCGACAAAGAAGAGGAGACAGAAACGAGAAAGAGAAGGGATGATGAGAGAGAGAGAGGGAAAGAGAGAGAGAGAGACAAAGGGAGGAGGAAAGGGAGAAAGGACGAAAGGTAGAGAGAGAATTAACAAGAGGAAGAGGAGGGAGATGAGATTGGACTACGAAGAGGAGGAGAGAGAATAGAAAGAGTAATGGAGTGGAAAGTTAGAGAAGGAAACAGGAAAGAATTGGGAAAGAAGAGAAGTAGAGGAGAGAATGAGATGGGATTATGAGGAGGGAGAGAGGGAGGGAGGGAGGGAAGGGGGGAGGAAAGAAGGACAAGAGCTAGAGACAGAATCAAGAGGAGGAGGAGGAGGAGAAGGAGGAGGAGGGGTATGAAAGTGAAGAAAGAAAAGAAAGAAGTAAAGGAAGAAAAAGCAATGTGGAGGAAAGTGAGAGAAGGAAAGGGAAAGTTTTGTGAAAAAGAGAAAAGAAGAAGAGAAAGGAGAGAAAATGAGAAGAAATAACGAAGGAAGAGAGGAAGAAAAATATTGAATTGAGGAGGAGGAGGAGGAGGAGGAAGAAAAGGAAAAGGAGGAGGAAGACAATGAGAAATAAAAACGAACAGATGAAATGAAGGAAAAAAAATGGAAAAGGAGGAATTAGAAGAAGCAAAAGGAGAGAGGAAGAAAAATATAGAAACAGGAGACAGATGGAAAAGAGTGATAGTGGTGGTTGGTGGTGGTGGTGGTGGTGGTGGTGATGATGGTGGTGGTTAAGTTCTCAAAAAACACTTAGAAACTCTTGAGAAATCTTTATTGACTCTCTCTCTCTCTCTCTCTCTCTCTCTCTCTCTCTCTCTCTCTTCTTCTCTTTCTTTTTCTTCTTCTTCTTCTTCTTCTTCTTCTTCTTCTTCTTCTTCTTCTTTTTCCCAATTCTTTCCTTCTTTCTGATTTCATGGTCCTCTTATTCCTCCTCCTCCTCCTCCTCCTTCTCTCTATATCCCCTTTAATGCTATACTTGTTGCAGCATCGTATCTTGGGGGGGGGAGGAGGAGGAGGAGGAGGTAACGGAGTATGGGGCTGGACAAGGCGCAGGAGGTATTTATAATGACCCTGACCCCTTTCTTGACCTTGACCTCTAGATCCTATTACCTGTTTCCTTATTTCTCTTTTTCTCTCTTCCTTTTTTCATTCCTTTGTTTCCTTTTCACTCCTTTCTTACTCCTTTTCAATCTTAACTAAATTGTTTCTTCTTTTTTCGATTGATTTTACGTTCTTACTTTTTCTCATTTATTTTTTTCTTACTTTTTTCTTGCTTCTTACTTTTTCTTATTTACTTTTTCTTCTCACTCATTTTTTTTCCTCTCATTTTCTTTCTTACGTTTTCTTTCTTACTTTTTCTTCCTTCTTACTTTTTTAAACTTTTTCTTCGTACTTTTTACTTTTTTCTTTACTTTTCCTTCTGAACTTTCACTACTTTTTACTTTTTCTCACTAACTTTTTTCTTACTCAAATTTTCGTGATTCTTATATTTTCTTCCTTATTTTTTCTTCCTACCTTCTTTTCTTTATATTTTCTTCTAACCTTTTCTTACCTTTTTTACTTTTTCTAACTTACTTTATATCTTACTCACTTTTTCTTGCTTCTTATCTCTTCTTCCTTACTTTTCTTTCTTACTTTTTCCTACATTTTACATTTTTTCTTTACTTTTCTTCTAACCCTTTCTTCTTATCCTCTCCTATCTTCTTTTTCTTATTTTTCCCTTTCTTTCCTTCTTTTCAATCCTTTCCCATACCCTTTTTATAACGCTTCATAATATATACGACTTTTATCTTTTCTTTTTATCTACTTTTCCATGGTCTAAAATCTTTTATTTCTTCTCTTTTACTTTCCACTTCTTTCCCGCTCCTTTCGATATCACTTTGCAATACTAACAAAACTTTTCTTCTTTAGTTTCTACTGATTTTGCGTTTTCCAATAATTTATCTTTTTTGTTCTGCTTTCTACTCCTTCTCCATTCTCTTCAATATCTCTGCAAAATACTAACTCGAGTTTTTCTTATATATATTTTAACTGAATTTCCGTGGTTCCTTTGCTAATATTTTCCATTATTTTACTTCTTCATTCCCTTCAATATCTCTTCAAAATACTAACTCGAGTTTTTCTTATATTTTTTAACTGAATTTCCGTGGTTCATTTGCTAATATTTTCCATTATTTTACTTCGTTTCCCTTATGCTCAAATCATTTTCACATTACTTCAAAATCCAAATAATTCTTACTGATTTTTTAACTGAATTTCCGTGGGTCATTTGCTAATATTTTCCATTATTTTACAATTACTCTCCAATCCTCTTCATATCACTTCAAAATATTAACACAACATTTTCTTCAATTTTCGACTGACTTTCCTTGGTTCAATAGCTTGCATTCTCTTGTTATTTTACTTTTCACTTATTTTTCAGTCCTTTTCTATATCATTTTGCAATACTTATACAGCTTCTCCATTTAATTTCGTCGATTTCACGGTACTCCTCACCCTAATATCCCTTTGTTTATTTCCATCTCCTATCCCTTTTACTTCACTTCAAAATACTAACACAACTTTTACCTCTGTGGATATGTATGGCCGAGCGGAAGCGTTAGTTCACTTAGTTCATTCTTTCGACAAATTATTTTTATCCATCGTTCTCACTAACTTTTTTCTTACTCAAATTTTCGTGATTCTTATATTTTCTTCCTTACTTTTTCTTCTTAGTCCCTCTCTGCATATACAAACACAGCATCCCAAGCCCTCATTTACCTTTTGTCTTGTTAGATGTACAAAACACTAACACAACTTCCTCTTTTGATTCGAGCTGATTTTCCGGTATCTTAAGCTTATTTTCCATTCCTTTACTTCCCACCTCTCCTCCAGTCCCTCTCTGCATATACTAACACAACATCCCAAGCCCTCATTTACCTTTTGTCTTGTTAGATGTACAAAAACACTAACACAACTTTCCCTTTTGATTCGAGCTGATTTTCCGGTATTTTTAGCTTAATTTTCCATTCTTTCACTTCCCACCTCTTCCCCAGTCCCTTTCTGCATATACAAACACAGCATCCCAAGCCCTCATTTACCTTTTGTCTTGTTAGATGTACAAAAACACTAACACAACTTTCCCTTTTGATTCGAGCTGATTTTCCGGTATTTTCAGCTTAACTATCCATTCTTTCACTTCCCACCTCTTCCCCAGTCCCTTTCTGCAGATACAAACACAGCATCCCAAGCCCTCATTTACCTTTTGTCTCGTTAGATGTACAAAACACTAACACAACTTTCCCCTTTTGATTTGAGCTGATTTTCCAGTATCTTAAGCTTATTTTCCATTCTTTCTCTCGCTACTCCTTCCCCAGTCCCTTTCTGCATATACTGTCACAGCATCCCTAATACTACCATGCCTTTAGGTCGTGTATGAGGTATGATTCAGCGCCCTGTGTTATGCTGTCTTGTGAATTTAGTGCGTAGAGGTGATGAGAGAGTATACCTTTCGTTGTGTTAGGAAAATGAATTAGCGCTCTATGATATCTTACCGTGTGGATTTGGGTAGGTAGTGTCATTCTTAAAGGTGGTAACATAGCATACTTTTTGTCTTGCTATCGTTCAAAGTAATGTTGCAATGTGGATTTTCCAATAATTTATTTTTTTGTTCTTTTCCTTCCTATTCCTTCTCCTTTTGCTTCCTATTCTTTCTTTCCCTTCTCCTTTTAATTCCTATTCCTTCTCCCCTTCGATATCTCTTCAAAACACTAACTCAGGATTTTCTTATGTTTTTTAGCTGAATTTCTGTTGCTCAGTAACTTACATTTTCCGTTATATTCTCATTTATTTTCTAGTCACTTTTATATCACTTCGAAATACTAACACAACTTTTTTCTCAGGTTAGGTCACGCGTACAGGTGTTAACAGGTGGACAGCAAAGCGATAGAGTATACCTTTTTGTCTTATAAGCGCTCTGTGTAATGTTACAGAGTGGATTTGGTCAGCTCAGGTCACGCGTACAGGTGTTAACAGGTGGACAGCAAAGTGATAGAGTATACCTTTTTGTCTTATAAGCGCTCTGTGTAATGTTGCAGTGTGGATTTGGTCAGCTCAGGTCACGCGTACAGGTGTTAACAGGTGGACAGCAAAGTGATAGAGTATACCTTTTGTCTTATAAGCGCTCTGTGTAATGTTGCAGAGTGGATTTGGTCAGCTCAGGTCACGCGTACAGGTGTTAACAGGTGGACAGCAAAGTGAGAGTATACCTTTTGTCTTATAAGCGCTCTGTGTAATGTTGCAGTGTGGATTTGGTCAGGTCAGGTCACGCGTACAGGTGTTAACAGATGGACGGGCAAAGTAACAGAGTGCCGACCCGGGGATTTCATGAGTCAAAGGCGAGAGTGTGAGCGGCAGTCGGAGAGAGATGGAATTAGAACCTTTGTCGGGGCGGGATGGAGAGCACTTCGCCTCGGACAAAGAGAAGATGAAAATGTTGAAACAGAAAAGGTCTTTGTTCTCAAGCGTGGACTAGTGATGGCTGATGATGGTGGTGATGGTGATGATAGTGGTGGTGATGATGATGTAATAGAAAGGAAAACTGATTGGAGGTAAAAAAACACGAAGAAAAAGAGGAAAAGAAGGAGTTAGGAGAGTAAGGAAGAAAGAAAATCTGCTAGGAATTTAAAAAAAAAAAGATAAAAACGAAGTAAAGGAAGAAAAAAAGAAAAAAGAAGAGTTGGAAAAAAAGTAAAAGAAGAGGGGAAGAAAAGAGAAAGGACAGGAGACAAATGGAAATGAGTGATGATGGGGATGATGATGGTGGTGGTGGTGGTGGTGGTGATGGTGGTGATGGTGGTGGGGGTGCAAGGGTACGGTCATATCAGTAATGTTATCTCGCCCGCTATCTCTGAAGGACGCTTTGGGCAATCCTGCAGGAAGCCTCGTAGGAGTAAACACGATGCATGTTACATATCCTACCTGTTCCTTTAAGGTGGCCAGGATTCCCGCCCGTCCTTCTCCTCCTCCTCCTCCTCCTCCTCCTCCTCCTCCTCTTGCTGCTGATTCTGTTCCTCCTCCTCTTCCTCCTCTCGATCTTCCT
Organism: Eriocheir sinensis; assembly: GCF_024679095.1. Taxonomy (NCBI): domain Eukaryota; kingdom Metazoa; phylum Arthropoda; class Malacostraca; order Decapoda; family Varunidae; genus Eriocheir; species Eriocheir sinensis. The sequence goes on along the minus strand of NC_066527.1, from coordinate 18,521,078 downwards.
ATTGCTTCTTCTGTTTTTTTCTCTTCTTACCTGCTGCTCCTGCTTCTTCTGCTCCTCCTCCTCCTCCTCCTCCTCCTCCTCCTCCTCCTCCCAAATTCGGATTCATCTTCCCCCTCCTATTCATGGTCGGCCTTGTACGTATCCTTGGCCTTGATCTTCTTTCCTCCTCCTCCTCCTCCTCCTCCTCCTCCTCCTCCTCCTCCCCTCCACAGGATTTTCATACCCAAGAAAGGCGATAAGAGACACAGGTTTCTTACTTCAAAGATTTCCTCTTCCTTCTTCCTTCCTTCCATCCTCCCCCTCCTCCTCCTCCTCCTCCTCCTCCTCCTCCTCCTCCTGTCGGCCCTTCTAGTCTCAGTCCCTCAATCCGTTTTTTTTTTCTGTTTTCACCTCTCTTCTCTCTTTATTCACTTCTCGTTCCTCTTCTCTTCTTCTTCTCTTTTTCTCTTTCCTCCTCCTCCTCTTCTCCTCCTCTTCCTGTCATATCTCTTCGTCTGAATTCCTCAATCGCATTTTCCTCTCTTCTTCCCTTTCTCTCTTCATTCACTTCTTCACTCTCCTCTTCTCTCTTTCTTCCTCTTTCCTCTTCCTACTCCTGCTCCTGATCTTCGTCTTGGTCTTTTTTCTTCCTTCCTCCTTCTCTTTTTTTTTTCTTCTCTTCCTTCTCTTCGCTTTCATATTTCTTCTAATCCGTTTTTCTCTTCCTATTCAATTTTTATTTCCCATTTAATTCCTTTTCTTCTGTTTATTACTTTTTTCTTCTTTCTCTTTATCCTCCCCTTCCTCCTCCTCCTCCTCCTCTTCTTCCTCCTCCTCCTCCTCCTCCTCCTCCCTTCGTACTCTTTCTAAAACCCATTCTCTCCCAAAAGTTTCTTCCTGTAGTATATATAATTCCTTCGCCTCCTCCTCCTCCTCCTCATCCTCATCCTCCTCCTCCTTCGTTCTTATCGTTCATTCTCTTTCTCTCCTCTTCTTATCTCCTTCACTTTGGTATTTTAATCCATGTGATCTGCCAGGCTCTTCCTCTCTCTCTTTCTCTATCTCCTCTTTCTTTAATTTCCTTTTTCTTATTTTTCTTATTTTTTTATTTTTCTCTTTCTCTTTCTTCTTGTCTGTCTATCTTTCATTCTTTTTCCTTTCTTTTCCTATATTCTTTCTTGTAGTTTTTTTCTTTTTTCTTTATATTAATCTTTCTTTTTTATCTTATCTTTTTCTTTCTTTCTTTCTTTCTTTCTTTATCTGGTAACAACTTTTCATTCCATTCACCGCCCTGCAATTTCCTTTCATATTTCCTACTTTTCTTTTCCTTGTTCTTTTTTGTTTTCCTTTCTTTCCTCTTCTTTTCCTTTACTTTCTTTCGTGTTTTCCTTCTTGTCTGTTTTCCTGATTTGTTTTTTCCTACTCTGTTATTATTGTTTTCCATTTGTTTTCCTTTCTGTTCTTCCCCCTTTTATCATTTTCCTGCGTTTTTCCTTTTTCCTGTTTCGTCCTTTCTTTCCTATCGTTTGTTTCTTTCTCTTTTCGTTTATCTATGTTTTGTCCTTTTTCTGTCCTTGTCTTCCTTTTCATTTTCCTCTTTTCATCGTTTTTCTTCATTTTGTATTTTTTTCTCCATTTCTTTTTCTTCATTTCTTTTTTTTTTTTTGCTTTCATTGTTTGGTTTCTTTCAGTGTCTTTGTATTTATTCCAACTCCTTCCTCTCCTCCTCCTCCTCCTCCTCCTCCTCCTCCTCCTTCTTTTCTCCTTCTCCTCCTCATTTCTTTTGCTCTTTCTTCTCCTTCCTTTGTCTTTTTCTCTCCAATAAATCCATTCTCTTTACCTCCTCCTCCTCCTCCTCCTCCTCCTCCTCCTCCTCCTCCTCCTCCTCCTCCTCCTCCACCCCTTCGTCTCCCCTTCCCGCAAATCCCCTCTTCGTCTCTCTCTCTCTCTCTCTCTCTCTCTCTCTCTCTCTCTCTCTCTCTCTCTCTCTATACACCACGTCACGGTCTCAGAAACCACGTACACACACACACACACACACACACACACACACACACACACACACACACACACACACACACACACACACACACACGCACTCACGAAATTAATTACCTTCACGGATCTTGAGCTAACTAAATAAAACAGAGAGAGAGAGGACAGGTGTGATTGCATTAGGCTCTTACCTGTGCCTTAAGGGTCATTGAGGCTCACCTGAGGACGTTCATTCCACACCTACCTGTCGGGTCACGTGACGAGGAGGAGGAGGAGGAGGAGGAGGAGGAGGAGGAAAGGGTGTAAGGTATGTAAATGCATGGCTTGGTTAGAGGAATAGAGGGAAGAGGAGGAGGAGGAGGAGGAGGAGGAGGAGGAGGAATATGGTGAAATGTATGTGAGAGGGTTCGGTTAGATGGATTTCGGCAGAAGGGGACGAAGAGGAGGAGGAGGAGGATGAATAAGAGGAAGAGGAAGAGGAAGAGAAGAAATGAATAAAGATGGTCATAAGAGGGAAAGCGAACAGAATATAGAAGAAGGAAAACATCAATGAATTAGTGAGGGAGAGAATGAGAGTGAAGAGGAGGAAGAGGAAGAAGCAAAACGAGATACCGAGATG
>NC_066527.1:18470985-18515985 GCF_024679095.1 Eriocheir sinensis | reverse complement strand
AAGAGGAAAGAGAAGGAAAAGAAAACAACGATATGCAAACGAAAGACGAAGAAGAAGGAGGAGGAGGAGGAGGAGGAGGAGAAGGGGAACTAATCTAAACAAAAGGAAGACATAACAAAGAAAAAGAAGAGGGAAGGAGAAGGGGAATAAAGATGGACGGAACGGAGGGAAAGAGAAATAACAAAATGATTCACAGAGGGAGAGACTTGCAATATAAGAGTTGGCATTAACCGTTTAAATTTGCATTCTCTGAAAAGGTGAAGGGTGCGAGGAGACTTGATTGAAGTGTATAAATGGATGAAGGGCTTTAATAATAGTGATATCCAAATGGTTCTGAACCTAGGGAACCCGGGAAGGACACGTAGGAGTGGGATTACGTTAGATAAATTCAGATTCAACAAGGACACAGGCGAGAAATGGTTTTAACAGAGTCTTGGGTGAGTGGGAAAGGCCTGGCAGTCATGGGGTGAGTGCCAATACGATAGATACACACAAGAATAGGTTAGATAAATGCATGGATAGGGAGGATAGGAAAGGTTTGATAGGTTAATAGATATTGAGGTTAGGATAGGTTACATAATAAGGAGAGTATGGAAGGAAGGAAGAGAGAAGAAGAGCAAGAAATAATGAGGTTGAGAAAAATGAATAAGGGATTAGGAGGATATTGAAGAAAAAGGCAAGGCAGACGAAAGAAGAAATAGGAAATGAAGGAAAAAAAGCGAATATAGGAAAGTTTAAATAAATTCATGGATAGGTAGGATAGATAGTGATAAGTTATGATAAAATGTGGAAGGAAGAAAGACACAATGAAAGAAAGAAAAGAAAGAAAAAGGAAAGGAAGAAAGAAAGAAAGGGACTTTGAATGAACAGAAGAAAAAAAAGGTATCTGAGAAGGAGGAAATATGACGATAAAAGATAACAGAATATGGAAGGAAGACAAAATAATGGAATAAATAAAAAAAAGGAAAGAAAAGAAAGGGAAAAATATTGGAAAGGTATTAGATTGAACGGGAAGAAAAGGATAAATGAGAAAGAGGGAAATTGCGATAGATGATGATGGAAGGAAGAATGGAAGAAGGAAAGAAAAGGAGACAAAAAAAGGAAGGCAGGGACTGATTGAATAAAAGAGAAGAAACAAATGAGAAGGAAGAAAAATGGTGATAGGAAATAATAGAAAGTGGAATAAGAAATAAAAGAAAAAAAGAAATAAAAAAGAAGGCAAGAAAGGAAGGAACCAAATTGAAAGTGGAAGAAAAAAAAAGCAACTGAGAAAGGGAGAGAAAGGTGAAAGTTGAGGGAGAGGGAGAGAGAGAGAGAGGAGAGAGAAACAAAGGAGGGGAAAGTTGATTGAATGGGCGGAGAGAAAATGAAAGGGAGGGAGAGAGAAAAAGGGAATAGGAGAAAAGTTGAATGAATGGGAGTTGGAAGAAGATGGAGAAGAAGAAGAAGGGAGAAACAAAATGATCTGAAAAGAGGAGAAAGAAAGAGAAGAAGGGAAGAGGGGAAGGAGAAGGATGCGAAGAGAAAAACATGAACAGAGGCAAAAGTTGAATGAATGGGAGCCAGAAGAAAATGGACAAGAAGAAGAAGAAGAGAAACAAAATTATCTGAAAAGAGGAAAGAGAAAGAAGAGAAGAGAGGAAGGATGGTAAGGAAGAAACAGGAACAGAGGCAAAAGATGAAAGAGTAAGAGCAGATGAAGAAGAAGAAATGAGGAACAAAATTACCTGGAAAAGAGAAGAAAGAAAGGGAAGAAGAGAAGGAGAAGAAAGGCAAAAGAAAAAAATAGGAACAGAAGCAAAAATTGAAGGAATGAGAATAAGAAGAAAATGGAGAATTGAGAAGCAAAAATGACACGAAAAGAAAAGAAAGAAAGAAAGGAAAAAGGGAAGATGAAGGAAAATAAAAGAAAAAAGAAATGAGAGGAGAAAGAATGAATGAAGGACAGAAATTGGAAAAAGAAAAAAAAAGGAAAAAACACAGAATACATTGAACGAAGAGGAAAAAGAAGGAAAATAGAGAAAGAAACGGAGGAAGGGAGGTGAAGAGCGACAGCTAATTATGCAAAAGGGAATGACGAAGAGAAAATAGCGAAGAGAAAGACAAGTCGGAAGAAAGTCAGATAATAAGGAGAGTAAGAAGAGAAGAGAAAAAGAGAGAAAGAGAACGAGAAATGAGGTGGGGAAAGAAGGAATAAAGGAAAAGGAAGATAATGAAAAAAAGCAAAAAAAGACGAAGGTAGAAACAGGGAATGAAGGAAGAAAGAATAAATAAGGAAGAACAAAAAAGAGGAAGGAAGGAAAGAAAGGGAAAAAAAAGTATAGGAATTGATAAAGAAATAAAAATAAAAGACGAATATGGAAAAAAAATATCGAACTAAAGGAGAGAGAGAGAGAGAGAGAGAGAGAGAAAAGAATGCTCCACGACCGGAGGGAGAAAAAAAAATAAACCGTGGAAAACAATACGAAAGAAGGGGAAAAAATATAAAGGGAAACAAACAAACAAACAAAAGATAAACAAAAAGAAAAAAAACAATTCGTACCAAACCGTCAAGAGTAACCGAGAACACACACACACACACACACACACACACACACACACACCGTTTATTGAGTTGCGGGCAGATGTAAAGGTGTGCGTGTGTGTGTGTGTGAGAGAGAGAGAGAGAGAGAGAGAGAGAGAGAGTAAAGGCTCAACTTGGAACGGAAACGATGGGAGGAGGTTTTGGGATGTGTGTGTGTTCGTTTGTGTGTGTGTGTGTGTGTGTGTGTGTGTGTGTGTGTACGGGAAATGGGGGGGGAGGGGACAGTTGTGTGGGTTTTTTATAAAGGGGAACTATGTGTGTGTGTGTGTGTGTGTGTGTGTGTGTGTGTGTGTGTGTGTGTGTGTGTGTGTGTGTGTGTGTGTGTGTGTGTGTGTGTACGATAATCGAAGACAAACTAAAACTATTCCTCTTTACTATTAGTTTTGAATCCTATTTTTTTGGCGTCTTTTTTATTATTTTCAACTTCATCTCTATTAATGTGTATTGTTGTTTCGTGTTTAACTCATCGATGTTCTCTAAATACTTATGTTATGGTTCCGCGGATGCCTGGCCATTAAGTTTTATTATTTATTTTGATTTGTACACAGTTGATTTTATTTATATTTGCTTTTCTTTCTTTATTTCTCTATTGGATTGTTTTCCCTTTTCACTGCTTTCCTTCCTTTTACTCTACTTTTTCATCTTCCTTTCCTTCCTTTTTTTTCTGTCTATTTCACTTGCAGGTTTTCAGTTCGTTTTCTTTCATTTCTTTTCTTTCTTTTGCTTTTTCTTCTTTCATGAGCTCCCTTTCCTTATTTTTTTTTTCTTTAGCTCGATATTCTTTTTTTTCATATTCGTCTTTTAGTTTTATTTATATACCAATTCCTATATTTTTTCTTTCACTTCCAGGTTTTTCATCATTGTTTTCTTCATCTCCTTCCATTTGTTTTCCTTTTCTGGTATTTTCTTTTCCATTTCTTTTCTTCTTTTATTGTCATCCTTTTCTTTCGTTTCTTTTCCTGTTCTTTTCTTTTATTATCATCCTTTTCTTTCGTTTCTTTTCCAGTTCTTTTCTTCTTTTATTCTCATCCTTTTCTTTCTTTTCTTTTCCAGTTCTTTTCTTCTTTTATTATCATCCTTTTCTTTCTTTTCTTTTCCAGTTTTTTCTTCTTTTATTCTCATCCTTTTCTTTCTTTTCTTTTCCAGCTCTTTTCTTCTTTTATTATCATCCTTTTCTTTCGTTTCTTTTCCAGTTCTTTTCTTCTTTTATTCTCATCCTTTTCTTTCTTTTCTTTTCCATTTCTTTTCTTCTTTTATTATCATCCTTTTCTTTCTTTTCTTTTCCTGTTTTTTCTTCTTTTATTATCATCCTTTTCTTTCTTTTCTTTTCCAGTTCTTTTCTTCTTTTATTGTCATCCTTTTCTTTCTTTTCTTTTCCTGTTCTTTTCTTCTTTTATTATCATCCTTTTCTTTCTTTTCTTTTCCAGTTCTTTTCTTCTTTTATTCTCATCCTTTTCTTTCTTTTCTTTTCCAGTTCTTTTCTTCTTTTATTCTCATCCTTTTCTTTCTTTTCTTTTCCAGTTTTTTCTTCTTTTATTCTCATCCTTTTCTTTCTTTTCTTTTCCATTTGTTTCCCTCCCAGCTTTTTATCCATATTATTATTTTTTCCTTTCCTTTCATTTGATTTCCTTTCCTTTCCCAGTTCTTTCCTTCCCTGGTCTTTTCCTTCCTTCTTTCTTATGTCCTTTTTCTTTCCTTTTTCATGTCTCTTTTCTTTTGCAGTTTTTTCCTTTCCTACTCTTTTCCTTACTTCTTTCTTATGTCCTTTTTCTTTTCCTTTTTCATGTCTTTTCTTTTCTACATTTTCAATTTTGTCAACTCTTAAATACTAAAAAGGACACTTCACCCGAAATTGACCTCTCTTTTGGCTACTCTTTACTTTTTTCTTTTGTGGGAGCGGCGAGTAGCGTTTTTTTTTTTTTTTTTTTTACTCTTTTTGTTGCCCTTGAGCCGTATCCTTCGATGTAAAAAAAATATATATCATTGTTACCATCCATATCACCAATGTCTCTGTTTATCTTTTCTTCCTCTATTCTTCTTATCCTTTTCATCCTCTTCCTCTTCCTCCTCCTCCTCCTCTTGTTTCATGTTGTCCCTCTTCCCTTTCCTCTTCGATATGCTTCTTCTGACCCCTCACAAGACTCTGCTTACTTCTCTTCCTCATCCTCTTACTCCTTCTCCGTCACTTCTTCCTCCTCCTCCTCCTCCTCCTCCTCTTCCTCCTCTTCCTCCTCCCTCTTCATGTCCGTATCTCCAATTCATTCACTGTATCTCGATTGCTTACCTCCCACTTATCTTCCTCCTCCTCCTCTTCCTCCTCCTCCTCCTCCTCCTCCTCCTCCTCCTCCTTCTCCTCTTCCTGAATCCCCAAGCATTAAGTTTGACGTAACTTCCTTAACTTCTCCTTCTTGAAGCATATCGTTCTCTCTTCCTCCTCCTCCTCCTCCTCCTCCTCCTCCTCCTCCTCCTCCTCCTCCTCCTCCTCCTCCTCCTCCTCCTCCTCCTCCCCCTCTTTCGTTGAGTCTCAGTCTTGTCGTCTTCCTTTAACTCTTTTTCTTTTTTATCTTCTTTTTTTTCCTCCTCCATTTCGCCAGATCCTCCTCATTCCATTTTCTCTCCGCCTCTTCCTCCTCCTCTTCTTCTTCTTGCTCCTCCTCCTAATTATGTTTTTCTTTTCCTCTTCATTACCGTTTTTCTTTCAGCCCCAACACACACACACACACACACACACACACACACACACACACACACACATACTCACACACACATTTCCCAAGTTAAATTCGGATTATGCTCTCTCTCTCTCTCTCTCTCTCTCTCTCTCTCTCTCTCTCTCTCTTTAATATTACGTAGATATGCTAATCAACCTATATCATTTCTTCATCAGTATCCTATAAGTTCCCCGCTACTAAATTTTCATTGGATTTCGATAATAAAGTTGTTAAGAAAGAAATAGAAGAAGAGGTAAAAGAAGAGAAATATGATGATGTTGATGGTAAGGATGATGATGAGGGTGAAGAAAAGATAAAGAAGAGAAATTTGAGGCAGATTGTGTTTGTGAAAAAAAGAGAGAAAACGAAGGAGATTATGAAAGCTGATAGCGTTGATGATGAGCAAAAGAAAAGAAGAAGAAGAAGAAGAAGAAGAGAAAAAGAAGAAAAGGAAAAGAAGAACAAGAATAAAAGAAGGAAAAGTATAGCATCAACAAGAACAAGAAGAATGAGAGATGAAGATGAAGAAGAAGAAGAACAAGAGGAAGGGAAATGAGAAAAGAATAAAGTAAAAAGTAAAATTAAGGTGAAGATGACCCTGATTAAAATGAATAAAAGAAGAGAGAGAAGAAGAAACGAAAAGGAAAAAGAGAAAGAGGAAAAAGGAAACTAAAAAGAAACAAGAAGATAAGAAAAAGAAGAACAGGAAGAAGAAAAAGAAGAAAAAGAAAAAGGAGAAGAAGAAAAAAAAGAAGAAAAAAAATGGATAAAGAAAAAAAAAGAAACAAAGAAGAAACAAGAAGTAGAAGAAGAAGAAAAAGAAAGGAGAAGAAGAGAAAGAAGAAGAGCAAGAAGTAGAAGAAAGAAAAATAAGAGGAAGAGAAAGAAGAAAAAAAGTAGAAACAGAAAAATACGAAAATGAAAAGAAAAGCAGGAGGAGAAGGACGAAAAGAAGAAGAAGAAGAAGAAGAAGAAGAAGAAGAAGAAGAAGAAGAAGAAGAAAGAAGAGTTCGTGTCAAGGGGAGAAAGAACGAAAGAAAGATTTTAAACTCGCTAACTTTTTTTTCTTTCTGTATCTGTTTTACTTTTATGTCCTGCATTTATTCTTGTCTTTCTCTTCTTATCTGATTCTGTAATTGTTGTTTATTTTCCTTTTATCTATTATCATTTTCTGCACTTCTATTTTTTTTTAGCGTTTATACTTTCCTTCTTTTATTACTTGTTGCTTTTCTTTCTCTACTTTCTTTTTCTCCTTTTCCTAAAACTTACGCTGCGTCTTTATTAATTCACCTCTAACTATTTTTTGGATTTATTTGTGTATTTTATTTATGCAGCCTTTCTGCAAATTGCCTTTTCCTTTTCTTTTGTAAGTGTTTTGTGTTCCCTCTTTATCTCCCTTTGTTCTCTTCCTGGAACGTATTTTGCAGCTCTATTAATTTTGCGCTTACCTTTTATGTCATTTATTTTATCAAGTTAACTTTTGCTTCCTCTTTGTGGATTATTTTTCTCTTTTCTCTTTTTTTCCTTCACCCTTCCTCTCTGAAGCATACTTTTTCTTTTATTTTGTACCTGTTCCGTATTTTCTTTTCCTCCTCCTTCTCTCCTGAGTTATTATTTTTTCACTGTTTTTATTTTGCCCCTTTTCTTTCTTTCCTTTCTTTTTCCCCTGTTATTATTTTGTCCCTTTCTTTTCCTTCCTTTCTTTTTTTGTTACTAGTATGTACCCTTCTATTTTTTTCTTTCCTATTTTGTTCGTTCGTGATCCTCCTCCTCCTCCTCCTCCTCCTCCTCCTCCTCCTCCTCCTCCTCCTCCTCCTCCTTCTCCTCCTCCTCATTATCCTCTTCCTTCTCCACATCATCGTCATCATCAAGTATAATGACGGCAAGTGATTGAAGTCAACACCGTGCTCATTATCACTGAAAATGCGACACCCACCATCACTTTCACCATCACCACCATCACCACCAACACCACTACCATCACCATCACCACCAACACAACTACTACTACTACTACTACTTTCATCACTATCATTTTCACTTTCAACTCACTTTCATTTTCACTGTCTGTTTCACCTCTAATGTTCTCTTGCACCTCACTTTCATTTTCACTTTCACCTCACTTTCACTTTCCGTTCACTATCATTTTCATATGCACCTCACTTTCATTTTTACTGTCACCTCACTTTCACCTCACTCTCATTATCATCATCATCATCATCATCACTATCAGACTCATACTCACCAAAATCGAAGGTGGCGTTGGTGAGGGGGACGACGAAGATGAGGAAGATGATGCTGAAGATGAAGGGGAGGAAGGGGGAGGGGAAGAGGGTGGGGGAGGGGTGGGAGGTTACTCTTCTCCCCTCTCGTCTTCCTCCTCCTCCTCCTCCTTCTCTTCTTCCTCCTCCTCCTCTTCCTTCCACTCTCCACCTTTTTTCCTCCGCCATAGGGAGAGAAGGAGGTAAAAAGTGTTCTTGTATTTTTTTTCTTTCCTCTTTTCCTTTTTCTTCCTTTCTTTTTGTTTTGTTCGTTTATTCTTTCTTTCTTTCTTTCTTTCTTTTATCTTTTCGTGTTTATCATCGTCATTTTCGTTATTTCTCTGTCATTCATGTTTGCTCTTTTTTTTATTTCTTTTGTTTTCTTCTTATTTTTTTCTTCTTTCTTTCACTCTTTCACTAATTCACTTCTAACTCATTTTTTCTTTATTTTTTCGTTTATTTTTTTATTGTCCACTTCGTCTTTCTTTGTTTCTCTTTCTTTATATTATTTCTTTTTGTTTTCTTGTTTCTTTCGCTTCTTCACAAAATCACTTTAACTCATCTTTTCTGTATTTTTTTTTATAGTTCACTTCGTTTTATTTTCTTCGTTCCACTTCTCTTGTTTCTCTTTCTTTTTTTTTTTCTTTTTTCTTTATTCCACCATTTCGTCGCCCTGGTTTTTTTTCTCTCTCTCTCTCTCCTCCTCCTTTAGTGTGTTGCCTGTCCCCGTCCGTATTTTTATTCTTTTTTTTTCTTTTTCTCTCGCGCTCACACGGTCCAGCTCATCCCCTGATTTTTCACGGCTATGTGTGTGCGTGTGTGTGTGTGTGTGTGTGTGTGTGTGTGTGTGTGTGTGTGTGTGTGTGTGTGTGTGTGTGTGTTTCTTTTATTTTTCTACTTCTCTTTTATCGCAGTTTTTTTCTCGTTTCCACCTTTTTTTTTAACCTTTTACTTCCTCTCTACCTTTTTTTTCAATGTTTTCTTTGTCACTTATTTTTAGCGTTGCACTTTTTCTTCACTTTTCTCCACTTTTATTTTCGTTTCCACTTTATTTTTACTTCGATGTCGTTTTCTGCTTCTGATCTGATTTTTTTTTCTGCTATTCGTTCACTTTTTTTTGTACCCTGTCACTTAATTCTTCTTTTTTTTCTTCTTTTCGGTCTTTTTTTCTTGTATTTCGTTTCCTATGTCTTTACTTCGATAACCTTTTCTGCTTCCTGTCTTTTTTTTTTGCTATTCTTTCATTTGTTTTTCCTCTCTGTCACTTAACTCTTCCCCTTGTTTGCTTTTGTTTTTTCTTCTTTCACTTTTATCATCTGTTTTATGGTGGCGCTTTGCAGTGGACAATTTTTGCTTCTTTTTGTTATTTTATTTTCTTCTCTTGTATTTATTTTTTCATCAATAACTCATTCATCCTCGATTTCTATTTTAATTTTTCACCAGTCATTGTTATTTTTGTATCTGTAATAATATCAACATTTACCATTATTGTATTCATTCATCCCATTAACTTTATTTCATCCCGTTCCCCTACAATGTGACTATTTCATCCTGTTTCCCTACAATGTCACGGAGACGAGCACTGAAGCCGCGCGTATCTTCAGCGTATGCCCCCAACTTCACCTTTCCTCTGCCTTAACTTCCTTCCCTCCTCGCTATGTTTTCTCTATTTATATTTTGTAGCAACTGTTCCTCAAGGGGCTATTCTCGTTTTCTATCTTATCTTATGCCTCAAACTTATTCCGCATATTTATAAACCCAACTCTTAACATTTTCGTATTCGTTTGTTTATTCAACCTCCGCTTTAATTAGTTTTCCCTTTATTTGGTACCTGTTTCGAATTGTGTTTTTTTGTCTCTCCTTTTTATCATCTTCCTAAAACTTATTGTGCAGTTTGCCAATTCAACTTTCACCATTTTGTTATTTACCTATATATAAAACTTTCTACTTCCTGTTTGCAAATTACTTTCCTTTCTCTTGTAATTTTGTAACTGTTTCGAATTGTCTTTTTCTCTCCTTTTTTTTATTTTCTTCCTAAAACTTATTGTGGATCTTTGTCAAATTCAACTTTCCCATTTTGTCATTTACTTATATATAAAACTTCTGCTTCCTGTTTGCAAATTAGTTTCCTTTTTATTTTAATTTTCTAACTGTTTCTATTTTATCTTTTATCACTTTCTGCACTTGTATTTTTTTTAGCATTTATACTTTCACTTTTTTTGTCCGTTTTCTTTCTCTACTTTCTTTTTTTTTGCTGTTATTATTTTATCCCTTTCAATTCTTTACTTTTTTTCTTTTCCTCTTCTTTTATTCTCTTCCTAAAACTTATTCCGCACCTATGTCAACTTGCGTCTTTCCATTTTTTTTATTATTATTTTCATACATTCAACTCTTCCTCCGTTTTGTAGATTTCTATTTATTTCTACTTCCTGTTTGCAAATTACTTTCCTTTTTCTTTTAATTTTGTAACTGTTTCGAATTGTCTTTTTCTTTCCCTTTTATTCTCTTCCTTAAACTTATTTTGCACCTATGTCAACCTACGTCTTTCCATTTTATTTTTATTATCATCATACATTCAACTCTTTCTCCGTTTTGTAGATTTCTTTTTATTCCGCAGCTGTCTCGTATTCTTTCTTTCTCTACCTTTTCTTCTCTTCCTAAAGCTTATTCTGCATCTTTGATCAACCCAACTTTTGCTCTTTTTGCATTTATGTCTTTACCTTCTGCTGCCGGTTTTGCAAGTTTCTTCTCTTTTCTTTTTATTTTGTAACTGTAAGGTATTTTCTTTTTCTCTCCTTTGTATCCTCTTTCTAAAACTTATTCTACATCTTTACAAACATTTCGGACCATTTATTATTTTTCCATTCATTTATCATTTTTTTACATCTGCTTCCTTCTTGCAATTATTTTTTTTATTCTGCAACTATTGAATATTATCTTTTTCTCTTCTCTTTTATCATCTTCCTAAAACTTATTCTGCATTTTTCTTAACTCAACTCTTACTCTTTATTTTTTGTATTTCTTTATCTTTTTAACTTCTTGCTTTTTACCTATTTTTATGCTCTTTTCGCTTTTCTTATTTCCTTTTTCTTCTCTCCCATTATAACCTTTCATCTTTTCTCCATTTCTCTATCAATTTTCCTTTGCGTCCTATTTTTGAAGATTTCGTTTCTATGGTTTTGTAGCTGTTCCGTATATTCCCTTTTCCTCTTCTTTCCTCTTCTTCCTAAAATTAATCTGCATCTTTGTCAACTCAACTCTAATTATTTTTGTATCTCTTCATCGTTTTAACTTCTTCCTGTTTACCGACTTTTTATTCTCTTTTCTCTTTTCCTTTTTCTCCTCTCACTCTTTAACCTTTCACCTTTTTTTCCATTTCTCTATCAATTTTCCTTTGCGTCCTGTTTTTGAAGATTTCGTTTCTATGATTTTGTAGCTGTTTCGCATATTCTCTTTTCCTCTTCTTTCCTCTTCTTCCTAAAATTAATCTGCATCTTTTTCAACTCAACTCTGATTATATTTTTCCTTATCGTTTTAACTTCTACTTCCTTTATGCTGATTGCTTGTCTTTTTTTCTCTTTTCTCTTTTTTTTATCTTTTTTCTTTTCCCTCTACAATATCTTCACCTTTCACCTTTTTTTATATTTTTACAACAGAGGACACGGCTCAAGGGCAATAAAAAAAGTACAACATAAAGCCCGCTACTCACCGCTCCTATAAAAGATGAAAGTAAAGAGCACCCAAAAGAGAGGTCAATTTACCCATTTATACTTGAATTAGACTTTTGTTTCCTCTTTCACAGTTTACTTCTCTCTTTATTTGGTGGCCATTTCGTATTCGCCTTTTCTCTCCTTTTTCTCCTCTTTTCAAAAACTTATTCTGCGTCTCCGTCAACTCAGCTCTGACCCTTTTTTGTGTTGCTTTATCCTTTTAGCTTTCACCTCCTTTTTACGGATCTATTTTCTGGTTTTTCTTTTTCTCTCTCCCTTTTCTCCTCTTCCTAAAACCTACGCTGCGTCTTTGTGAATTCAAGTCTAACTATTTTTGGATTTATTTGTGTATTTTATTTACGTAGCCTTTCTGCAAATTGCCTTTTATTTTTCTTTTGTGCCTGTTTTGTGCTCCCTCTTTATCTCCCTTTATTCTCTTCCTGGAACGTATTTTGCCTCTCAATTAATTTTACGCTCACCTTTTATGTTATTTATTTTATCAAGTTAACCTTTGCTTCCTCTTTTTGACTATTTTTCTTTTTTCTCTTTTTTTTTCCCCCTCACCCTCCCTTCCCTCTTTATCTCCCTTTCTTCTCCTCCTAGAACGTATTATGCACCTTTATTAATTATATTATTTATTTTATCAATTTAACTTTTGCTTCCTCTTTGTGGATTATTTTTCTCTTTTATCTCTTTTTTTCCCCTCACCCTTCCTTTTTGAGGCATACTTTTTCTCTTCTTTTGTATGTGTTCCGTATTTCTTTTCCTATTCCTTCTCTCTTCTTCCTCAAGCTTATTCTGCATATTAAGAAGCCTAACACTTACCACTGTTTCATTTGATTATACATTAAGTTTCTGTTTCCTTGTTGTAGATTTATTTTCTTTATTTTATAGCTGTTCCGTATATTCTCTTTTCCTCTCCTCTTAAACATATTCTGCATCTTTATAAACCTAACTTGCCATTTTTTGCATTTATTTATATATTTAATTTCTGGTTCCTTTTGTCATGTTGTTTTCTTTTTCTTTTGTAGCTGTTGCGTGTATAATTTCCCTTTCCCTTTTCTCCTCTTCCTAAAATTTAATCTGCATTTTTGCTAACTCATATTTCGCCTTTTTTTTTCAATTACTTCTTCCTGTTTTGCACATCTTTTTTTTTTTTCGGTAAATTTCGATTTCTCATTCCCTCTCCCTTTTCTCCTCTTCCCTTAAACTTATTCTGCATCTTTGCTAACTCATCTTTCGCCTTTTTGTTAATTACTTATATATTTAACTTCTTCCTGTTTTGCACATCTTTTTATTTTTTTGTTTTTATTTTGTAACTTTCGATTTCTCATTCCCTCTCCCTTTTCTCCTCTTCCTAAAACTTATTCTGCATCTTTGCTAACCTATCTTTCGACTTTTTGTTAATTACTTATAAATTTAACTTCTTCCTGTTTTGCACATCTTTTAATTTTTTTTGTTTTTATTTTGTAACTTTCGATTTCTCTTTCCCTCTCCCTTTTCTCCTCTTCCCTTAAACTTATTCTGCATCTCTGCTAACTCATCTTTCACCTTTTTGTTAATTACTTATAAATTTAACTTCTTCCTGTTTTGCACATTTCTTTTTTTCATTCTGTAACTTTCGATTTCTCATTCCCTCTCCCTTTCCTCCTCTTCCTAAAGCTCCTATTCTCCATCTACAATAACATTTTTTTCAACTATTTCCTTTTATCTGTATTTTTTTATTTATTTGCAGATTTCTTTTGATTTGCTAACTTCCGTATTCCCTTTCCCTCTCCCCTTTATCATCTTCCCAAAGCTGCTATTCTGAGTCTACAATAACATCTTTTTCAACTATTTCCTTTTATTTGCGTTTATTTGTATTTTTAATTATTTTGCTTCTTCTTTGCAGATTTTTTTTCATTTTCTAACCACCGTATTTTCTTTCTCCCTTTTATCCTCCTTAAAGCTATTCAGAACTTACAACAACGTCTTTTTAAAATTTTCACCTTTTTTTGCACTTATTTATCTTTTTTTTTATCATTCTGCTTCCTGTTTGCAGATTTCTTTTGATTTTCTAACTTCCGTATTCTCTTTCCCTCTCCCTTTTATCCTCTTCCTAAAGCTTCTATTCTGAAACTTCAAGAACGTATTTTCAGCCTTCACTTCTTTTTCCATTTATTTATCTATTTAATTCTGCTTCTTTTTCTTTTTTACAGTTTTTTCTAACTTCCGTATCATCTTTCCCTCTCCCTTTTATCCTCTTCCTAAAGCTGCTATTCTGAATCTACAACGCATTTTCAACCTTCACTTTATCTACTTAATTCTGCTTTTTTTTTATTACAGATTAGTTTTTATTTCTATTTTCTAACCCATATTCCCTTTCCCTCTCCCTTTTTCATCTTCTTAAAGCTACTCAGAACAACAACTTCGCTATTTTCTCCATTTATTTGTCAACTCAACTTCCGTCTCCTCTTCGTTGTTCCTCTTTTTTATATATTCTCTCTGCGTTTCAATCTATTCTTCCCTCTTTCTCTTCCTCTTTCTTTCTTCCATCTGCTCCTTTGGGTCGTTCCTTCCCCTCCACTTTTACCACAGTTGTTTTTCTTTATTTACTCTCGTTTCTTTGATCTGTATATTTATTTTTCTTTCGGTTTCTGTGTCCCTGTTCGTCCATGTCCTTCCCTCTGTGGGCTAGGTCTCTTATTTCCACCTTATTCACTGTTTGTTTATTCACTTCTATGTAATTCTTCTCTTTTTTGTATTACTTCGTTGTGGTGTTGTGTCTTTCCCCTGTGGGCTTTCTGTTCGTCTGTGTGTTTGTTTCCTGTTCCTCTTTGCCTATTTTTTGTTTCACTTTCTTCTTGTCTATTTTTACTTCACTTTCTTCTCTGTCTGCTTTGTATTTCACTTTTTCCCCGTTTATTTTTCTTGTTTTCTTTCTTTTCTGCTGTTGACAAGTGATAGATTTTGCTGTTTCTCTGTTTGTCTCTTCCCTGTTCTTTCTTTAGTTCTTTTCTCATCGAATTTTTTCACTGGTTTACTTTTCTTATTTCCTTTCTTTTCTGCTGTGGACAAGTGGTAGATTTTGCTGTTTCTCTGTTTGTCTCTTCCCTGTTCTTCTTTTTCCAGCTCATTTTTCTATATCTCACTTTTTCACTGATATTCTTTAGTGTTTTTTTTTCTGTGAATAAATAATAGACTCATATATGTTTGTCTGTTTGTCTGTTTCCTCTTCTTCGTTGTCTACTTTTTTATCTCACTTTTTTTTTCACTTTTTTTTCCTTATTTTCTGCTTCAACAAATAATAAACAGACTCAGAATTATTCATCTCCACGAAGTATAGTAATTGTTTTTCATATCTTTTTCTTTTCAGTTTTCATATTTGTCTTATTTTCTCTTCTTTCTTGGCAGGTAAGCTGATTGGGCAGGTGAGCTGATGACGCCTGATTACTGAGGTCACGTTCTTACACACCTGTGGGAGAGAGAGAAGGCAAAGGTGAGTGTGTGCAGTGAGAGTGAGAGTGAGAATGATAATGAGAATGAGACAAATAAATAAATATAAATAGATAAATGAATAAAGAAAGAAACATGGAAACATGGAAATGCAGGCAACAGAAAGCCTATTGGCTCATTACGAGGTCGCCCGCTTGGGTGATTTAATCTGCTCGATATTGAGGAGCAGATGAAAGCACCTCGTTATTCAGTTTACTCCCGACGCAGCGAAGTGACGGTCGATTCTATATTTGAAGGAGTTGATGGTATTCGCATTTACTACTTCTGAGGGAAGATTGTTCCAGTGGCGGATGACTCGGTTTGAAAAGAAACTCCTTCCAATGTCAGTGTTACATCGACTGGGCTGAATGGGTAAACCGTTATTTCTAGTTCTTGAATTGGTTTGCACTTCAAAGAATTTGGAGTAATTGACGTTACTGAACTTTTTCAGGGACTTGAAGACTTGAATTTATCCCCTCGTAGGCGTCTTTTCTCCAATGTAAAGAGATTAAGTCGCTTGAGTCGTTCCTCGTACGGTTGAGCCCTCCAATAAATTAATGTCCTTTCTGTAATTAGGAGACCAGAACTGTACTGCATACTCGAGGTGCGGTCTTACCATGGAATTATACAAGGATAGCATCACGTCTGGCGTTTTACACTCGAAGTTCCTCGCTATGAACCCGAGCATAGTGTTGGCTTTGTTATATGCTTTTTTACAGTGATTCGCGTGTTTCAGGTCACTGCTGATAGTGACTTCAAGATCCTTTTCCTCCTGCATCGCCTGTAGAGGTCTCCCATTCATGATGTATATGTGGTTACTATTTCTAGACCCAATGTGCATGACTTTGCATTTGTCAACATTAAAGGACATTTGCCATTTTTCCGACCATTCGATAATGTGATTGAGGTCTTTCTGAATGATTTCGCAGTCGGTCTTTGTGAGGGCCTTTCCCCCCACCTTAGTGTCATCAGCAAATTTCGATATTGTGGATTTCAGTCCTGATTCTAGGTCATTGATATATATGATAAAGAGGATGGGTCCCAGCACTGACTCTTGAGGCACTCCACTAGTGACTGGAAGCCAATCGTTGTTTTCTGCCGATGAGCCAATCTCTTATCCACGCGATCAGATTGGCTCCAGTGCCCGCTGAGTGCAGTTTCTTAAGGAGTCGCTCGTGCGGTACCTTGTCGAAGGCTATCTGAAAGTCCAGGTATATAACATCACTGGGGATGGGGGCATCCCAGTTCTTTTATATACCTTGGAAGAAGTCTAATAAATTCGTTAGGCAGGAGCGCTTGTTCGTGAAGCCATGTTCGGTGTCGTAGATTATGTTGTTGTCTTCTAGAAACTTAACAAGTTTGTCTCTAATAATCATTTCGAGTATTTTTCCTGCCACTGATGTCAAACTTATGGGCCTGTAGTTTAATGCAACGCTTTTGTCTCCTTTTCTGAAAGTCGGTGTTACGTTCGCCATCTTCCAGTCTTCCGGGACCTTGTTTAGTTGGACTGACCGGTTGAATATGTTAGTGAGTGGCTGAACTATTTGTTGTTTAAGCTCTTTTAATAACCGCGGTGGCAAACACTTTTTGGTCGCATATTGAGTCAATATCCAGGGGCGTGATCTCACTCGGCGGGTCAGGGCCCTCGGGAATGGTTTCGGTGTCCTCGACTGTGAACACGGATGCGAAGTTACTGTTGAGGATTCTGGCCATCTGTTTACTGT
This sequence comes from Eriocheir sinensis, assembly GCF_024679095.1. NCBI lineage: Eukaryota > Metazoa > Arthropoda > Malacostraca > Decapoda > Varunidae > Eriocheir > Eriocheir sinensis. Next base: position 18,499,521 of record NC_066527.1, on the reverse strand, counting down.
CCTGAGTTACAGATCCGGTCTCGTCTGTCAGGGGACCAACATTGGATTTTACTTTCTTTTTCGATCTGATGTATGTGAAGAATTTTTTGGAGTTGGTTTTGATGTCGCGCGCTATTTGTTTTTCATAGCTGCGTTTACTACGAATAAGGGTGCGACAAGCTCTGAGGCTGTTTTGGTACTGTGTACGGGCTTCAGCCGTGTCGTTCTCTTTCATTAGGTTATAATTCCTTTTTTTTTTAGGTTTACTGCCCTTTTTATTTCTCTGGTCATCCACGGTGGATCTACAGCACCATTTACTCGCCTGGGTCTCGTAGGCACTGTAGCCTTCTCTACCCCCAAAAGCTTATATTTGAAGTCGTTCCACACGTTGTCGATTGTATTGTCGGTGAGGTTAAGTTGGTCGTCCCAGGTCACAGAGGGAAGCAGCTCACGGGCTAGGTTGAAATTTGCTTTTTTGTAATCTGGTATTACTGACGGATTGTCTACGAGTTTGTGACTTATGTTGACATTAAAACGGATTAAGTGGTGATCGCAACCAGTAATTTTCTCACCAACTTCACAGTCGCGAATGAGGTCGGGGTCACTTACATGTACCAGATCCAGCAGATTGTTTTCCCTTGTCGGTTGAGTTACAAGTTGAAAGAAAGGAAGGAAAGAGAGAAGGAAAACAAAGAAAGAAAGAAAGAAGGGGAGAGAGAGAGAGAAGCGGAGTTAATGGAATACAAACAAAACGAGAAATTGCAAAAATAGTTTAGAAGAAAGAGAAAGAGAAACAGAGACAGACAGACAGACAAAGAGGCAGACATGCTCATACTAACAGACTGACATACATACACAGACAGATAGACAAACAGAGGGAAAAAGAAAGAGAAAACACAGAGGTACACATTTTCTTACCAACAAATTTAACGAACATAACACAGATAGAAAGACAGAAACCGACCGACCGACCGACCGCTAGACAAACAGACAGACAGACAAAAAGAGCTAAATACCATACAGTTTAATACAGAGAGAGAGAGCGATGAGTAACTATGTATATCAATTTCTCCAACAATAAAAAAAAAAGACAAATGGTTGTACATAAAGCCGAAATTTCAGGGTATAAATATCCGCCTTTGATCTCTATGATTTTTTTTTTTTTGTGTGTGTGTGTGTGTATGTGATGTCAAATGGAGGCTTTCAGAGGAGGCTTAGTGTGTGTGTACGTGTGTGTGTGTGTGTGTGTGTGTGTGTGTGTGTGTGTGTGTGTGTTAAAAAGTACGTGAACGGATGTCTAGTATACACACACGCACACACACACACACACACACACACACACACACACACACACACACACACACACATGGACAAATAAACCCTTGCACAAAAAGAGAGAGAGAGAGAGAGAGAGAGAGAGAGAGAGAGAGATTTAAATTCATATATACCAATTAACAAAAAAGGGCCTAAAAAGTGTTAATAATCGCCGGTGAGAGGGAGGGAGCATTCACATCCACTTTTAAATCATTGCTATAACTATTTTTTCCATTATCATTATCGCCATTACCATCATCATCATACACAGCCGCTCCCGTTCACCTGTTAATTAGCACCTGTCTGCCCTAATTCACGCACCTGTAGTATTCGTTTTAAATTCTCCTAGTTGTGTTTTTGGTCATTTATAGAACTACCGAATTTTGCTGCACTTACCCTCTATAACAATTACAACAGTCCTCTTCCTCCCTATGTTCTTACCTACGTGTTTACCTACCTGTTATTATCTATCTATATACCATCTATCTCTTACCTTGTTTACCTGGCTACCTGTTTACCTGCCTTACCTATCTGCTTACCTACTTCCCTTTTCTTACCTCCATTTTTACTGATTCTTACCTACCAGCCTCTTCTATTTTTTTACCTACCTGTCTCTTCTTACCTATCTATATACCACCTGTTTCTTACCTTGTTTACCTGGCTACCTGTTTACCTGCCTTACCTATCTGCTAACCTACTTCCCTTTTCTTACCTCCATTTTCACCAGTTCTTACCTAACTGCCTCTTCTTTTTTTTTTACCAAATTAAAGGGAAGAAAAGTGATGGAGAGAAAAAAAAAAAGAATAACGTGCTCGCTTAATTAACTTTTGCATAAGGAAGTTGAGCGAGTTTTTCTTTCGTTGTTGTTGTTTTTGTTGTTGCTGTTGTTTTCTTTAGTACATTTTTTTTTTTTGCTTTATACGCGTGTCAAAAAGTTTCGTTCAGGGAAATTACTGTTGTTGGAGCATTTACTTTTCTCTGTAATCATACTTTCCTTTTTATCTTTTACTTTTTTTCTTTTAAGAGAGGAAATTGTTCACTTTTTTTTTGTGTCTACACGTAATTACACATGTCTTATTTTTTTTGTGTGTGTATATTTGAGTACTTGTGTGTGTGTGTGTGTGTGTGTGTGTGTGTTTGCTTCCTTGTTGGTTTGCTTGTTTACATGTTTTATGAGTGCGTGGAAAAGAGGAGGAGGAGGAGGAGGAGGAGGAGGAGGAGGAGGAGGAAGAAGAAGAAGAAGAAGAAGAAGAAGAAGAAAAAGAAAAAGAAAAAGAAAAAAAGAAGGAAGAAGAGGAGGAGGAGGAAAAGGAGGAGGAGGAAGAGAAAAAGAAGAAAAATAAAAACAAAAATAAAGAGAAGAAGATATGACATAATAATGATACATACCAACATCTTTTCCACGTATACATTATTTTACAATGCATGTAGATATATGTATGCTTAAAAGTATACGTATAGATGCATGTATATATGTATGCTCTTTTAATAGCAGAAGTGATTTGCGGGCTTTTTTTCATTAGCGTTGTTGTTTTTTGCCCTTGAGCTGTTTCCTTTACTGAAAAAATAAAATAAATAAAAAATAAACACTATTCCATACATATCAACACATGCATTAATTAACGACTAACTAACTAGGCATCTTTCAAGGGGGTTATCAAGACACCTCTCCACCCGAAACTGATCTCTCTACCGCCCTCTCTTTTTGTTTGCTTTAATCGTAGCAGTGTTTAGCGGGCCATTTTATCGCTGTCTCTATTTTTTGGCCCTTGCGCTTTCTGCCTTGCTGTTAAAAATCTAATACGAATCCACGTGTACAGGTAAGCAAGGGAGGCAGGTGTTATGGAGGAAGGCAGTTAGGAAGGAAGGCAGGTAGAAAGGAAGGGAGGTAGGGAGGCCGGCAGGTAGGCAGGCAGGTAGGCAGGCAGGTAGGGTCGTAGGCGGGAAGAGGAAAGGTAAACTGTACTCTTGATGTTTGTGGGAAATTTCTGTATGTTTCAGCATGTGGACTTTGAACCTTTAATGGGGGAGAGAGAGGAGGAGGAGAGGACGAGAGGGACAGGTGAGAGAGAGCGCAAAGAGAGAGAGAGAGAGAAGAAAGGTAAAGTGCAGGAGAGAGAGAGAGTGGAGGGAGGGAGGAAGAGTATGTGTGTGTGTGGGGGGGGGAGATGACAGACAGGAGGTGAGGGGAAAAATTGTAAAAAATATACGTTGGGTGGAAAGAAAGGAAAGAGTGGGAGGGAGCGTGGGACAGAGAGAGAGAGGGAGAGAGGGAGTGAGAGAGAGAGAGAGAGAGAGAGAGAGAGAGAGAGAGAGAGAGAGAGTGGAAGATTGACATGGAGAGTAGAAGGGGGGAGAAAATTGCTCAGAATCACATAGCCGAGAGAATGAAAAGGGGGAACAAAGGGAGAGAGAGAGAGAGAGAGAGAGAGAGAGAGAGAGAGAGAGAGAGAGAGAGAGAGAGAGAGAGAGAGAGAGAGAGAGGAAATTACAAAAACACAAAAAATACATAGAAACACACAGAGCACTTGGCCGAGGTTGTAGTTTAGTCTGTCCTTTCAACGTACACGAAGCTTTTTGGGGTCTGTCCGTGTTTGTTCGTTAGATTTTCAGGGTATGTCCTTAAAAAATGCTAATGGAATGTACGTTAAGTGCTTTGTGTCTTCTCCTAAAAATGTGTGAAATTCTTGGGGTCTGTCCCTAGAGATATGTTAATTTCTTTGGGTCTGTTCTTAAAAATACGTTAAATTGGGTTCTGTCCATAAATTCTTGGGGTCTGTCCTTAGAAACACGTTAAATTCTTTTGGTCTGTTCTTAAAAATACGTTAAATTGGGGTCTGTCCTTAAATTCTTGGGGTCTGTCCTTAGAAATACGTTAAATGCTTTGGGTGTATTCTTAAAAATACGTTAAATTGGGGTCTGTCCTTAAAAATACGTTAAATTCTCGAGGTCTGTCCTTAAAAATACGTTAAATTGGGGTCTGTCCTTAAATTCTCGGGGTCTGTCCTTGAATGTATGTTTAAGTTCTTATAGTGTCCTTCCACGGTCCTTAAATTTTTGGGGTCCTTCCTTAAAATATGTCCTTAAGTCTGTCTTTTACCACGTACAGTCGACACAATCACAGCCAAGAGGACAGATATCAGGGACTGGGCGGATAACTAATTGGAGGAGGAGGAGGAGGAGGATAGGAGGATTAGGAGGAGGAGAGGGAGGAGGAGGAGGAGGAGGAGGAGGAGGAGGAGGAGAGAGGTAGTAATGGTAATGGTGATGGTGGTATAATCATGTTAGAAAGAGGAGTTACAAGAGGAGGAGGAGGAGGAGGAAGAAAAGGAGGAGGAGGAGGAGGAGGAGGAGGAGGAAGAAATGAAGAAGAAGAAGAAGAAGAAGAAGAAGAAGAAAAAGAAATAGAAGAAGAAGTAGAAGAAGAAGAAGAAGAAGAAAAATAAAAAGAAGAAAAAAGAAGAAAAAAAGAAAAGAAAAAGAAGAACAGGAAGACGAGGAGGAGGAGAAAGAGTAAAAGGAGACAAGGAGAGGAAAGAAGGAAAGGAGGGTGAGAAGAAAATAAAAGAGTAAAGAGAAGGAGGAGGAGGAGGAGGAGAAAAAGGAAGAGATGAAAGAGAAGGAAGAAGGATGAGAGGGCGGAAAGAAGAGGAGGAAAGCAATGTTAGCGAAAGTCGAGATTCTTAAAGCATCTCTATCGTATTAACACTGTCACAAGAGGATCAGAATCTATCCCATTACACTATACATAATGATGGAGAGGCTTCATAACTTCATAATGTATTGAAGGCATTGTACATTTCACTGGATTAAGGGGAAGGGAAGGACTCATTGAAACACAAGCTCAGAATTAAGGAAATAACACGAATCTAACGGATCACAGTATATCATAAGGGACGGAAAGGGATCATGTTTCATTATATCAAAGGAACATACGGACTCATTGTACTCTATTACTGATTTAAAGGGAAGGTTAGAACACATTTGAAACTATTAAACAGAGGCTCGAGGGAATACATGAACCTCCTTATCGAATTACAATATATTATCAGGGAAGGAAAGGGATCATATTCCACACGATTAAGAGGGAAGGGAAGCTCATTTTTATTTCACTATACTAAAGGGAAGATACTTATAGATCATTGAAACTAATATGCAGAGGATCAAGGGAGTGTATGAACCTCTTGATCGGAGTCCTCTAAACTATAAGGGATGGAAAGGGATCATATTTCACACGATTAAAGGGAAGGGAAACTTATTGTGTTATTTCCCTATACAAAAAGGAAGGTACTAATGGATCATTGAAACCAATATTCAGAGGATCAAGGGAGTATATGACCCTTTTGATCGGATTGCACTAAACTATAAGGGACGGAAAGGGATCATATTTCATACGATTATAGGGAAGGGAAGCTCATTGTATTGTTTAATTGGACTGACAGGAAGGGGAGAACACAATTGCATTCATAAACAGAGGATCAAGGAAATATATGAACCTTTTGATCGGATTCCACTAAACTAAGAGGGACGGAAAGGGATCATATTTCACACGATTAAAAGGGAAAGGAAGCTCATTGTATTATCTCACTGTACTAAAGGGAAGGGGAGAACACAATTGCATTCATAAACAGAGGATCAAGGAAATATATGAACCTTTTGATCGGATTCCACTAAACTATAACGAACGCAAAGGGATCATATTTCACACGATTAAAAGGGAAAGGAAGCTCATTGTATTATCTCACTGTATTAAGGGGAAGGGAAGAACACATTTGAATTCATAAACAGAGGTTCAAGGAAATATATGAACCTTTTGATCGGATTCCACTAAACTATAACGAACGCAAAGGGATCATATTTCTCACGATTAAAGGGAAAGGAAGCTCATTGTATTATCTCACTGTATTAAAGGGAAGGGAAGAACACATTTGAACTCATAAACAGAGGATCAAGGAAATATATGAACCTTTTGATCGGATTCCACTAAACTATAACGAACGCAAAGGGATCATACTTCTCACGATTAAAAGGGAAAGGAAGCTCATTGTATTATCTCACTGTACTTAAGGGAAGGGGAGAACACAATTGCATTCACAAACAGAGGATCAAGGAAATATATGAACCTTTTGATCGGATTCCACTAAACTATAAGGAACGCAAAGGGATCATGTCTCACTCGATTAAAGGGAGGGTAAGGACTCATAGGTCGATGTTAAAAGACACTCTCCCCTCTCACATCAGCTATTTCTAAAGGTCAAAGAGGGGGTCAGTCGGGTTCTAACGAGTGTTTCTTCAGGTTCATGGTACAGAAGAAGGGTCACACTACCACCAGGGTCATAAAACTACTCCTGGAAATGCCCACAACTCCTACGAAAGCCTTGTCAAATATGTTCCTCTAGGTTCATGGTACAGAAGAAGGGTCACACTACCACCAGGGTCAAAAACTACTCCTGGAAATGCCCACAACTCCTACGAAAGCCTTGTCAAATATGTTCCTCTAGGTTCATGGTACAGAAGAAGGGTCACACTACCACCAGGGTCATAAAACTACTCCTGGAAATGCCCAAAACTCCTACGAAAGCCTTGTCAAATATGTTCCTCTAGGTTCATGGTACAGAAGAAGGGTCACACTACCACCAGGGTCATAAAACTACTCCTGGAAATGCCCAAAACTCCCACGAAAGCCTTGTCAAATATGTTCCTCTAGGTTCATGGTACAGAAGAAGGGTCACACTACCACCAGGGTCATAAAACTACTCCTGGAAATGCCCAAAACTCCTACGAAAGCCTTGTCAAATATGTTCCTCTTGGTTCATGGTACAGAAGAAGGGTCACACTACCACCAGGGTCATAAAACTACTCCTGGAAATGCCCAAAACTCCTACGAAAGCCTTGTCAAATATGTGTTCTTGGGGGACGAAATGTCTTGTAATACAACCCATAGTATTATCGCACTCTACTAAAGGGAAGGCAACAGCTCTTAGTAACTCGGAAACACAGGGTTAAGGGAACATTTGAAGTTGTTTACCAGATCACAGTTTTCTATAAGGGACGAGGAGGGTGAGGAAGAATGGGAAAGAGAGAGAGAGAGAGAGAGAGAGAGAGAGAGAGAGAGAAGAGGAAATTACAAAAAAAAAATACATAGACACTGGATTGAAGGGAAGGGATTATAGGGAATATTGGAACTCATTGTATTATCTCACTACACTAAAGGGAAGGTAACAGCTCATTGAATCGCATAAGAACAGGATGAAGAGAATACTGAAACTTATTCCTCTTACTAAACTAAACTCTGAAGGTAAGAGATCATGATATATTACTCGATTGAAATGAAGCGAAGTAGCCTTGCCAGTTGTGTGTGCTTGGGGGATCGAAAGGTTTAAAAGTGACTCATTATATATTTCAGTGGATTAAAAGGAATGAAAGAGTGCATTGAAACTCATAAACATAGAATCAAGGGAATTATTAGTCCATTCATTGTATTACACTAAACTATAAAGGAAGGAAAAGGGAATCATACTTTCACTATTAAAATGAAGGGAAGAACTTTTTATATATTTCATTTGATTAAGAGGAAGATAAAGACTCATTGAAACTAATATACACAGAATTATTGGATTACGCTAACTCATTCATCGCATTTATCCAGTTTAAACCCATTACTACGTGACCTGCCCGGTTCTCTTACCATCAAACCTTTTTAATATCACCCTAATTAAAGCCCTTCATCCATTTATAAGCTTCGATCAAGTCTCCTCGCATCCTTCGCCCTTCTAGAGAATGCAGGTTTAATTGTACAGGCGAAGGGTGGGAGGAGATTTGATCGAAGCTTATAAATGAATGAAGGGCTTTAATAAGGGGGGTATTAATAAGGTTCTGAGGGTAAGAGAACCGGGCAGGACACGTAGTAATGGGTTTAAACTGGATAAACTCAGATTCACCAAAGACGTAGGCAAGAATTGGCTCATCAGCAGAGTGGTGGATGAGTGGAGCAGGCTTGGCAGTCATGTTGTGAGTGCCAATACGAGAGTCACATTAAAAATAAAAAAAAGTTTAGATAAATTCATGGATTGTGATGTTAGGTGGGGTTAGGTTTACAGGAGCTGCCTTGTATAGACCTACCAGCCTCTTGCAGACTCTTCACGTTCTTATATTCTTATGTTCTTGTTACATTAACCTATACAGACAGGAAAGGACCCCATTTTTCACGATTAAGACTGAGGTAAGAACTTTTTAATCTCACAAATACAGGATCAAGGAGTTATTTTAAGGTATTCATCGCATTACACTAACCTATAAATTTAAAAAAAGATTATCACATTTCACACGATTAAAAGGGACGGTAAGAACGCATTAAACCCCATAAACACAGACTCAAGGAAAGGTTTCGAATCCCTTGTTACGTTACACTAAACCCCACGAAGGTATTGGGTTATATTTTGCATCGCCGTGTGTTAGAGTTAACCGGAAGTCCATTTGTTGCATTCCTCGGCAATAAAGGAATTAATAGATGAATGGTTAGTGTTCATTTTACTTATAGCTCGGCAGGAGGGAAGAAAGGGATGGAAGAGGAGAAGAAGGAAAGGAAAAGAAAGGAAGTAGGAAATTGGAAAGAGGTGACGGAGAGAAGGAAGAGGAAAAAGAGGAGTAGGAGGAGATGGAAGAGAAAGAACGGAAGATGATGGGGGATAGGAAACGAAGGGAAGGAAGAGGAGAAAGAGTAGGAGATTAAGAGAAAGAAAGTAGATGGGTAAGAGGGAAGGAATAGGAAAAGAAAAAGTAGAAAGATTTAAAGAGAAGAAAAGGAAACAAGAAAGATGGGCAAGAGAGCGAAAGAAGAGAGGAAGAGGAGAAGAAAGAAGAGGAGGAGAGGAAAGAAGAAGAAAGGAAGTAGTAGATAGACAAGAGGTAACAAAGAGAAGAAAGAGGAGAAGGAGATGAAAGAAAGAAAAGAAGTAGAAGAAAATAAGCAAGATGGAGTGAAGAGAAGGAAGAAGAGAAGAAAAATTTGATGAAAGAAAAAGGAAGGCAGTAGAAGGAAATGAAGAAGAGGAAACGAAGGAAAGTAAGCGAAAAAGAAGGCGGAGTAGGAGAAGATGAAAGAGAAAGAAAGAAAATAGCTGGAAATAATTAGAACGCATTATGTTAAGTGTATTTCTATCGTTCTGTTAGGTTCGTTATATTCCGGGTTGTTATATTGTTAAAGGTTCGAATTCCGCATGACGCGAGAGAACAGGAAAGACAAGAAGTAATTGAATCGCACACACGCTAAATTAATGGAAGCTTTGAGGTAATTGAATCGCATAAACAGGGAGCCATTGGAGGGCGTGAGTGTGTTTATCGCGCTGAAATATATTAAAAGGAAGGTAAAGGCTTATAATTTTGTTCCGCACTCTGATAAAGGGCGGATTAAAATATTGAGTTAGGGGTCACGATATAAACAGAGACACGAAAGAGAATTTAATCGTGTTTATCGCGCTGAAATATATTAAAAGGAAGGTAAAGGCTTATAATTTTGTTCCGCACTGTTCCAGGACGGATTAAAAGATTGAGTTAGGAGTCACTTGATATCATAAACAGAGACACGAAAGAGAATTTAATCGTGTTTATGGTGTTAGAATTTATTTAAAGGAAGGTTGAGGCTCATTAGTTTTGTTCCGCATTCTGATAAAGGACGGATTAAAAGATTGAGTTAAAAGTCACTTGATATCATAAACAGTGACACGAAAGAGAATTTAATCGTGTTTACCGCGCTACAATTTATTAAAAGGAAGGTAAAGGCTCATTAGTTTTGTTCTGCACTCCGTTAAAGGCATTCCGTATTGTACCGGATTAAATATGCTAAAAGTCACTTGGGGTCGTATAAAAAGACATATCGCCGTCTAAGAACACATAATTGACAAGACTTTCGTAGGAGTTGTGGGCATTTCCAGGGGTAGTTTTATGACCCTGGTGGTAGTCTGACCCTTCTTCTGTACCCTGAGCCTAAAAAAAACACTTATTAGAACCTGATTGATCCCCCCGTTGACCTTTAGAAATAGCTGATGTGCGAAGCGAAAGTGTCTTGTAATACTCATACTCATAAACAAGGAAGCAAAGATGTGTTTATGCGTTTAATCGTGTTGTGTGATGATGAAATTACGGGAAAGTGTCGTAATCTCGTTCAGCATTCTGTTAAAGCTATTCTGTCTTGCATGGGATTAAATATGTAAGAGTTAGAAGTCACTTAAGCTCATAGACAGTGAAACAAAGGGAGATTTAATCGTGTTTATCGTGTTTTGCATTCTGTTAAAGGTATTCTGTCTTGCGTGGGATTAAAAATGTAAGGGTTAGAAGTCACTTAAGCTCATAGACAGTGAAACAAAGGGAGATTTAATCGAGTTTATCGTGTTTTGCATTCTGTTAAAGGTATTCTGTCTTGCATGGGATTAAAAATGTAAGGGCTAGAAGTCACTTAAGCTCATAGACAGTAAAACAAAGGGGGATTTAATCGTGTTTATATTGTTTTGCATTCTGTTAAAAATATTCTTTCTTGCATGGGATTAAATATGTAAGAGTTAGACGTCACTTAAGCTCATAGACAGTAAAACAAAGGGGGATTTAATCGTGTTTATCGTGTTTTGCATTCTGCTAAAGGTATTCTGTCTTGCATGGGATTAAAACTGTAAGAGTCAGACGTCACTTAAGCTCATAGACAGTGAAACAAAGGGGGATTTAATCGTGTTTATCGTGTTGTATTATGTTAAAAGGAAGGTGAAACGTCATAGGTTTGTTCTGCATTCTGTTAAAGTTATTCTGTATTCCATCTAATTTTAGAGTGAGAGTTAGCAGTCACTTAATATCATAAACAGTGGAACAAAGCCGTTTTTAATCATATATATCATGTTGTATTATGATCAAAAGAAGTAAAGATTCATAGTTTGGTTCTGCTTTCTATTAAAGGCATTACATCTTGCACTCGATTAAAAATGTAAGCGGTAGAAATCACTGAATCTCATAAGCAGTAAAACAAAAGAGTATTTAATCGTATCCATCATGTATTATTTTAAAAGGAGAGTAAAGGGATTATATTACCGTTCTGAATTCTGCTAAAGGTATTACATCTCACAGTGGACTAAAAGTGAGTTAGCAGTCACTTAATATCATAAACAGTAAAACAAAGCTGTCTTTAATCGTGTTTATCATGATGTATTATGATCAAAGGAAGCTAAAGATTCATAGTTTGGTTCTGCTTTCTATTAAGGGCATTACATCTTGCACTGGATAAAAAATGTAAGCGGTAGAAATCACTGAATCTCATAAGCAGTAAAACAAAAGAGTATTCAATATTATCCATCATGTATTATTTTAAAAGGAGAGTAAAGGGATTATATTACCGTTCTGAATGCTACTCAAGGTATTACATCTTACACTGGGTTAAACGTGAGAGTTAGCAGTCACTTAATATCATAAACAGTAAAACAAAGCTGTCTTTAATCGTGTTTATCATGTTGTATTATGATCAAAGGAAGCTAAAGATTCATAGTTTGGTTCTGCTTTCTATTAAGGGCATTACATCTTGCACTGGATAAAAAATGTAAGCGGTTGAAATTACTGAATCTCATAAACAGTAAAACAAAAGAGTATTTAATCGTATTCATAATGTTATACTATGCTGAAAGGAGAGTTAAAGAGATATCCTTCTACTTCCCTTCTCTTTCTTTCATCTCCTCCTACTCCTCTTTTTCCTTTTCCTTCTCTTCGTCACCTCTTTCCAGTTTCCTACTTCCTTTCTTTTCCGTTCCTTCTTCTCCTCTTCCATCCCTTTCTTTCTTCTTTCTTTTCTTCTGCTAAAGGTATTACATCTCACTCTGGATTAAAAGTGAGAGTTAGCAGTCACTTAATGCCATAAACAGTGAAACAAAGCTGTCTTTAATCGTATTTATCATGATGTATTATGATAAAAGGAAGGTCATTTTTTCTCTGCATTCTGTTAAAGGTATTACATATTACACTGGATTAAAGTGTAAGCGTTATAAGTTACTGAGTCTCATAAACAGTGAAGCAAAAGAGCAGTTAATCGTGTTTATCGTGTAGTATTATGATCAAAGGAAAGGAAAGGAATCGTAGTTTTGTTCTGCATTCTGTTAAAGGTTTTTTATATTACAGTGGATCAAAATGTAAGCGTTAGAAGTTGCTGAGTCTCATTAACAGTGAAGCAAAAGAGCATTTAATCGTGTTTATCGCGGTGCGTTAAACCAAAATGAAGGTAGAGAGTCATAGTTTTGTTCTGCATTCTGTTAAAGGCCTCACGTATTATACTGGTTTAAAATGTAAGCGTTAGAAGTTACTGAATCTCATAAACCGTGAAGCAAAAGAGCATTTAATCGTGTTTATCGTGGTGCATGAAATTAAAATGAAAATAATGGGTCATAGTTTTGTTCTGCATTCTGTTAAAGGGATTACATCTCACACCGGATGAAAAATGTAAGCATAAAAAATCACTGAATCTCAAACAGCGAATCAAAGGTGTGTATGAGCTTCCTAATCGTGTTTTGTTTTAATGAAAGAAAGGTAAGAGATTATACTTTTGTTTCGCATTCCACTAAAGGTATTACATCTCTCATTGGGTTAAATATGAGAGTTAAGAGTCACTTAAACATATAAACAGTGAAACAAAACTGTCTTTAATCGTATTTATCATGATTCATTATGATCAAAGGAGAGTAATTTTTTTCTGCATTCTGTTAACGGTATTACATATTACACTCGATTAAAAATGTAAGCGTTAGAAGTCACTGAATCTCATAAAGAGTAAAAGAAAAGAGTATTCAGTCGTATTCATCATGAACTATGTTGGAAGGAGAGTAAAAGGATTATATTACCGTTCTGCATTCTGCTAAAGGTATTACATCTTACATTGGAGTAAAGGTGAGAGTTTGCAGTCACTTAATATCATAAACAGTGAAACAAAGCTGTCTTTAATCGTTTTTATCATGATGTATTATGATCAAAGGAAGGTCATATTATTTTCTGCATTCCCTTAAAGGCATTACATATTACACTGAATTAAAGTGTTAGCGTTAGAAGTTGCTGAGTCTCATAAACAGTGAAGCAAAAGAGCATTTAATCGTGTTTATCGTGTAGTATTATGATCAAAGGAGAGTAAAGGAATCGTAGTTTTGTTCTGCATTCTGTTAAAGACATTACACATAGCACTGGATTAAAATGTAAGCGTTTGAAGTTACTGAGTCTCATAAACATTGAAGCAAAAGCGCATTTAATCGTGTTTATCGCGGTGCATTAAATTAAAACGAAGGTGAAGGGTCATAGTTCTGTTCTGCATTCTGTTAAAGGCCTCACGTATTACACTGGATTAATATGTAAGCGTTAGAAGTTACTGAGTCTCATAAACAGTGAAGCAAAAGAGCATTTAATCGTGTTTCTCGCGGTGCATTAAATTAAAACGAAAATAGAGGGTCATAGTTTTGTTCTGCATTCTGTTAAAGGGATTACCTCTCACACCGAAGGATGTGTACAGCGACGACGCATGACTGCCCGCTGCCTGGCCGCCGGTCGGCCGCCGCTTGTGGAGCAGGGTAGGCCATTTTTCGTCTCCTTTTTTCTTTCGCTGCATTCATCGTCAACAAACGAAAACCCTTATGCATTATCCCAACTACAATAAAAATTACTGATGAAACACACACACACACACACACACACACACATATATATATATATATATATATATATATATATATATATATATATATATATATATATATATATATATATATATATATATATATATATATATATATATATATATATATATATATATATATATATATATATATATATATATATATATATATATATATATATATATATATATATATATATATATATATATATGTGTGTGTGTGTGTGTGTGTGTGTGTGTGTGTGTGTGTGTGTTTCAAACTCATCAGAATTTTTTTATTGTAGTTGGGATAATTCATAAGGGTTTTCGTTTGTTGACGATGAATGCAGCGAAAGAAGTGCTTTTCTTATTCCAATTTACAACTAAGTAATCTATTCTTCGTTCCTTATATTTTCTTGTCATTTCTTTTCATTAACATCTACGCTCGTCTTTTTTAACTAATCTACTCTTCGTTCTTTATATTTTCCAGGTATTTCTTTTTATTAACTTCTATGCTTGTCTTTTTTGTGCTTTTCTTATTCTAATCTGTAACTAACTAATCTATTCTTCGTTCCTTATTTTTCTATTTACTTATTTTTATTAACTTCTATGCTTGTCTTTTTGGTACTCTTCTAATTCCAATCTATAACTAACTAATCTATCTTTTGTTCCTTTTATTTTCTAGTTATTTCTTTTGTTAACTTGTATGCTCGTCTTTTTGGTGCTTTTCTTATTCCAATTTATAACTAACTAATCTATTCTTCTTTCCATATTTTTCTATTTACTTCTTTTCATTAACTTCTATCTCGTCTTTTCAGTACTTTCCTTATTCCAATCTATAACTAACTAATCTATCCTTCGTTCCTTTTATTTTCTAGTTATTTTTTTACTAACTTGTATGCCCGTCTTTTTAGTGCTATTCTTATTCCAATCTAAAACTAACTAATCTATTCTTCGTTCCTTATTTTCGAGGTATTTCTTTTATTAACTTCTATGCCTGCCTTTTTTAGTGCTTCTCTTATTCCAATCTATAACTAACTAATTTATTTTTCTTTCCTTATATTTTTCTAGTTATTTTTTTTATTAACTTCTATGCTCGTCTTTTTGGTGCTTCTCTTATTCCAATTTATAACTAACTAATCTATTCTTCTTTCCATATTTTTCTATTTACTTATTTTCATTAACTTCTATCCTCGTTTTTTAGAACTTTCATTATTCCAATCTATAACTAACTAATCTATTCTTCGTTCCTAATTTTTCTAGTTATTTTTTTCATTAACCTCTTTGCTCTTCTTTTTGGTTCTTTTTTTATTCCAAATTATAACTAACTAATCTATTTTTCTTTCCTTATTTTTCCAGGTATTTATTTTTGTTAACTTGTATGCTTGTCTTTTTTGGTACTTTTCTTATTCCAATTTATAATTAACTAATCTATTCTTCTTTCCATATTTTTTCTATTTACTTCTTTTCATTAACTTCTCTGCTCGTCTTTTTGGTATTTTTATTTATTCCAGTCTATAACTAACTAATCTATTCTTCGTTCTTTATTTTTCTAGTTATTTCTTTTATTAACCTCTCTGCTCGTCTTTTTAGCGCTTTTATTATTCCAATCAAAAACTAACTAATCTATTCTTTCCTTATTTTTTCTAGTTATTTCTTTTCATTAACTTCTATGCTTGTCTCCTTGGGCTCTTTTCTTATTCCAATTTATAACTAATTAATCTATTCCTCTTTCCTTATATTTACTAGCTATTTCTTTTTATTAACTTGTATGCTTGTCTTTTTTGGTGCTTTTTATATTCCAATTCATAATTTACTAATCTGTTCTTCTTTCCATATTTTCCTATATACTTCATTTCATTAACTTCAATGCTCGTATTTTTAGTACTTTCCTTATTCCAGTCTATAACTAAGTAATCCATCCTGCGTTCCTTTTATCTTCTAGTTCTTCTATGCTCGTCTTTTTGGTACTTTTCTTATTTCAATCTATTACTAACTAATCTATTCCTCTTCCTTATATTTTTCTTGTTATTTCTTTTTATTAACTTCTATGCTTGTCTTTTTGGTGCTTTTCTTATTCCAATCTATAACTAACTAATCTATTCTTCGTTTCTTATTTTTCTAGATATTTCTTTCATTAACCTCTGTGCTCGTCTTTTTAGTGCTTTTCTTATTCCAATTTATAACTAACTAATCTTTTATTCGTTCCTTATATTTTCAAGTTATTTCTTTTCATTAACTGTTATGCCTGTCTTTTTTAGTGCTTTTCTTATTCCAGTCTATAACTAACTAATCTATTTTTCTTTCCTAATATTTTCTAGTTATTTCTTTTTATTAACTTGTGTGCTCGTGTTTTTGGTACTTTTCTTATTCCAATTTATAACTAACTAATGTATTCTTTCCTTGTTTTCCAGTTATTTCTTTTTATTAACCTGTACGCTTGTCTTTTTGGTGCTTTTCTTATTCCAATTTATAACTAACTAAACTATTCTTTCCTTATTTTTCCAGGTATTTCTTTTTATTATTTCTATGCTCATCTTTTTGGTGCTTTTCTTATTCCAATTTATAACTAACTCATCTATTCTTTCCTTATTTTTCCAGGTATTTATTTTCATTAACTTCTATTCCTGTCTTTTTGGTGCTTTTCTTATTCCAATCTATAAATAACTCATTTATTCTTCGTTCCTTATATTTCTAGTTATTTCTTTTCATTAACTTGTATGCTTGTCTTTTTTAGTGCTTTTCTTATTCCAATCTATAACTGATTAACCTATTCTTCGTTCCTTATTTTCGAGGATTTTCTTTTATTATCTTTTTTGCCTGTCTTTTTTAATGCTTTTCTTATTCCAGTGTATAACAAACTAATCTATTCTTCTTTCCTTATTTTTCCAGGTATTTCTTTTTATTAACATCTATGCTCGTCTTTTTTGGTACATTTCTTATTCCAATCTATAACTAACTAATCTATTTCTCTTTCCTTATATTTTTCTAGTTATTTATTTTTATAAACTTCTATGCTTGTCTTTTGTGCTGTTTTTATTACAATCTATAACTACCTAATCTATTTTTCGTTCCTTATATTTTCTAGTCATTTCTTTTTATTAACTTGTATGCCTGTCTTTTTGGTGCTGTTCTTATTGCAATCTATAACTAACTAATCGATTCTTCGTTCCTTATTTTTCTATTTATTTCTTTTAATTAACTTGTTTGCTTGTCTTGGTGTGTCTTGGTGCTTGGTGCTTTTTCTTATTCCAATCTATAAATAACTAATCTATTCCTCGTTCCTTATATTTTTTAGCTATTTCTTTTTATTAACTTGTATGCTTGTCTTTTTGGTGCTTTTCTTATTCCAATCTATAACTAACTAATCTATTCTTCTTTCCTTGTTTTTATATTTACTTCTTTTCATTAACTTCTATGCTCGTCTTTATAGTACATTCCTTATTCCTATCTATAAGTAACTAATCTATTCGTCATTCCTTATTTTTCCATGTATTTCTTTTCATTAACTTCTATGCCTGTCTTTTTGATACTTTTCTTATTCCAATTTATAACTAAGTAATCTATTCTTCGTTCCTTATATTTTCTAGTCATTTCTTTTTATTAACTTGTATGCTGTCTTTTTGGTTCTTTTCTTATTCCAGTCTATAACTAACTAATCTATTTTTCTTTTCATATTTTTCTATTTACTTCTTTTTATTAACTTTTATGCTCGTCTTTTTAGTATTTTCCTTATTCCAATCTATAACTAACTAATCTATCCTTCGTTCCTTTTATTTTCTAATTATTTCTTTTATTAACTTGTATGCTCGTCTTTTTTGTGCTTTTCTTATTCCAATCTATAACTAACTAATCTATTCTTCGTTCCTCATATTTTCCATGTATTTCATTTTATTAATTTGTATGCTGTCTTTTTTGTGCTTTTCTTATTCCAATCTATAACTAACTAATCTGTTCTGGGTTCCTTATTTTTCTTCTTATTTCTTTTTTATTAACTTGTATGCTGTTTTTTTGTGCTTATCTTATTCCAATCTCTAACTAACTAATCTATTTTGCGTCTCTTTTTTTTGTTCTTATATCTGTTTTATTAACTTGTATGCTTGTCTTTTTTGGTTCTTTTCTTATTCCAATCTATAACTAACTAGTCTATCCTTCGGTCCTTTTATTTTCTAGTTATTTCTTTTGTATGGTCGTCTTGTTGGTGCTTTTCTTATTCCAATATATAACTAACTAATCTGTTTCTCGTTCTTAATATTTTTTAGTCATTTTTTTTCATATTAACTTGTATGGTTGTCTTTTTTAGACCTTTTCTTATTCCAATTTATAACTAACTAATATATTCTTTACTTATTTTCCCAGGTATTTCTTTTCATTAACTAATATGCCTGTCAATCTATAACTAACTAATGTATCCTTCGTTCCTTATTTTTCTAGTTATTTCTTTTCATTAACGTGCTGCTTGTCTTTTTTAGTGCTTTTCTTATTTCAGTTTATAAGTAACGAAGCTATTCTTCATTCCTTTTATTTTCTAGTTATTATTTTATTAACTTCTATGCCTGTCTTTTTTAGTGCATTTCTTATTCCAATTGATAACAACTAATCTATTCTTCTTTCCTTACTTTTCTAGTTATTCTTTTTATTTACATCTATGCTCGTCTTTTTTGGTACTTTTCTGATTCCAGTTTATAACTAACTAATCTATTTTTCTTTCCTTATATTTTTCTAGTTATTTCTTTTTATTAACTTCTATGCGTGTCTTTTTGGTGATTCTCTTATTCCAATCTATAACTAACTAATCTATTCTTTCCTAATTTTTCCAGATATTTCTTTTTATTAATTCGTATGCTCGTCTTTTGGGTACGTTTCTTATTCCAATCAATAACTAACTAATCTATTCTTTTCTTATATTTTCTAGTTATTTATTTTTATTAAATTCTATGCTCGTCTTTTTGGGTTCTTTTTTTATTCCAATTTGTAACTAACTAATATATTCTTCCTTCCTTATATTTTCTACCTATTTCTTTATATTAACTTGAATGCTTGTCATTTTTGGTGCTTTTTTTATTCCAATCTATAATTAACTAATCTATTTTTCTTTCCTTATATATTCTAGTTATTTCTTTTCATTAACTTCTATGCCTGTCTTTTTTAGTACTTTTCTTATTCCAATTTATAACTAACTAATATATTCCTTCTTTATTTTTCCAGGTATTTCTTTTTATTTTTTCTGTGCTCGTCTTTTTGGTGCTTTTCTTATTGCAATCTATAATTAACTAATCTATTTTTCTTTCCTTATATATTCTAGTTATTTCTTTTCAAGTCTGTCTTTTTTAGTACTTTTCTAATTCCAATTTATAACTAACTAATCTATTCTTTTTTTATTTTTCCAGGTATTTCTTTTTATTTTTTCCATGCTCGTCTTTTTGGTGCTTTTCTTATTCCAATTTATAACTAACTAATCTATTCTTCCCCTATTTTTTCCACGTATTTCTTTTCATTAACTTCTATGCCTGTCTTTTTGGTACTTTTCTTATTCCAATTTATAACTAACTAATAGAAAGAAATAACTAGAAAATAAAAGAACCGAAGGATAGACTAGTTAGTTATAGATTGGAATAAGAAAAGAAACAAACAAGACAAGCATACAAGCTAATAAAAAAGATATAAGAACAAAAAAAAGAAACGCAAAATAGATTAGTTAGCCAGAGATTGGAATAAGAGAAGCACAAAAAAACAGCATACAAGTTAATAAAAAAGAAATAAGAAGAAAAATAAGGAACCCAGAACAGATTATTTAGTTATAGATTGGAATAAGAAAAGCACAAAAAAGACAGCATACAAATTAATAAAATGAATTACCTGGAAAATATGAGGAACGAAGAATGAATTAGTCAGTTATAGATTGGAATAAGAAAAACACAAAAAAGACCTACATACAAGTTAATAAAAGAAATAACTAGAAAATAAAAGGAACGAAGAATAGATTACTTAGTTATAAATTGGAATAAGAAAAGTACCAAAAAGACAAGCATACAAGCTAATGAAAAGAAAGAATAAAAAAATATAAAGAACGAAGAATAGATTAGTTAGTTATAGATTTGAATAAGAAAGGCACCAAAAAGACGAGCATAGAATTTAATGAAAAGAAATGACTAGAAAATATAAGGAACAAAGAATAGATTAGTTATTTATAAATGCGAATAAGAAAAGTACAAAAAAAAAACAGGCATAGAAGTTAATAAAAATATATAACTAGAAAAATAAGGAACCAAGACTAGATTAGTTACTTATAAATTAGAATAAGAAAAGCACTAAAAAGACAAGCATACAGGTTGTAACAAGAAGTCAATAGAAAAATAAGGAAAGAATTGATTAGTTAGTTATAAATTGCAATAAGAAAAGAACCAAAAAAGACAAGCATACAAGTTAATAAAAAGAAATACCTGGAAAAATAAGGAAAGAATAGATTAGTTAGTTATAGATTGGAATAAGAAAATTACCAAAAAGACGTCTACACAAGTTAATAAAAAGAAATAACTAGAAAAATAAGGAATGAAAAATAGATTAGTTAGCTATAGATTGGAATAAGAACAGCACCAAAAAGACAGACATATAACTTAATAAAAAGAAATAAGAAGAAAAATAAGGAACGGAGAATAGATTATTTAGTTATAGATTGCAATAAGAAAAACATAAAAAAGACAAGCATACAGGTTAATAAAAAGAAATACCTGGAAAATATGAGGAACGAAGGATAAATTGGTTACTTATAGATTGAAATAAGGAAAGTACTAAAAAAACGAGCATAGAAGTTAATGAAAAGAAGTAAATAGAAAAATATGGAAAGAAGAATAAATTAGTTAGTTATGAATTGGAATTAATAAAAAGCACCAAAAAAGACAAGCATATAAGTTATTAAAAATAAATAGCTAGAAAATATAAGGAACGAGGAATAGATTAGTTAGTTAAAAATTGGAATACGAAAAGAACCCAAAAAGACGAGCATAAAAGTTAATGAAAAGAAATAACTAGAAAATTAAGGAAAGAATAGATTAGTTAGTTATCAATTGGAATAAGAAAAGCACTATAGAAAACAAGCATAGAAGTTAATAAAAGAAATACTTCGAAAATAAGGAACGAAGAATAGATTAGTTAGTTATAAATTGGTATAAGAAAAGAACCAAAAAAGACGAGCACAGAAGTTAATGAAAAGAAATAACCAGGAAATATAAGGAAAGAAAAATAGATTAGTTAATTATTGATTGGAATAAGAAAAGTACCCAAAAGACGAGCATACGAATTAATAAAAAAAAATATCTGAAATAATAAGGAAAGAAAAAGCACCAAAAAAAAAGACAAGCATACAAGTTAGTGAAAAGAAATAAATAGAAAAATAAGGAACGAAAAATAGATTAGTTATTTATTGATTGCAATAAGAACAGCATAAAAAAAGCCAGGCATACAAGTTAATAAAAAGAAATGACTAGAAAATATAAAGTACGAAAAATAGATTAGTTAGTTATAGATTGGAATAAAAACAGCAACAAAAAGACAAGCATAGAAGTTTATAAAATTAAATAACTAGAAAAATATAAGGAAAGAGAAATAGATTAGCCAGTTATAGATTGGAAAAAGAAAAGTACCAAAAGAGACAAGCATAGTAGTTAATAAAAGAAATATCTCGAAAATAAGGAACAAAGAATAGATTAGTTACTTATGAATTCGAATAAAAAAAGAACTAAAAAACACAAGCATACAAGTTAATGAAAAGAAATAACTAGAAAAATAAGGAACGAAGGATAGATTAGTTAGTTATAGATTGGAATAAGAAAACAATAAAAAAAGACAAGCATAGAAGTTAATGAAAAGAAATAACCAGAAAATATAAGGAAAGAAAAATGGATTTGTTAATTATAGATTGGAATAAGAAAAGCACCAAAAATGACAAGCATTCAAGTTAATAAAAAGAATTAGCTAGAAAATATAACGAACGAAGAATAGATTAGTTAGTTATGAATTGGAATAAGAAAAGAACCCCAAAAACGAACATAGAAGTTAATGAAAAGAAATAACTAGAAAATATAAGGAAAGAATAGATTAGTTAGTTATCGATTGGAATAAGAAAAGTACCCAAAAGAGGAGAAATATCTGGAAAACTAAGGAAAGAATAGATTAGTTATTTATAGATTGGAATAAGAAAAAGCACCAAAATAGATAAGCATACAAGTTAATGAAAAAAAATAACTAGAAAATATAAGGAAAGAAAAATAGATTAGTTAGTTATAGATTGGAATAAGAAAAGCACCAAAAAGACAAGCATACAAATAAAAAAAAGAAATGACTAGAAAATATAAGGAACGAAGAATAGATTAGTTAGTTATAGATTGGAATAACAAAAGTACCAAAAAGACAAGCATAGAAGTTAATGAAAAGAAATACCTCGAAAAAAAGGAAAGAATAGATTAGTTAGTTATAGACTGGAATAAGAAAAACACCAAAAAGACGAGCATAGAAGTTAATGAAAAGAAATAACTGGAAAAATAAGGAACGAAGAATAGATTAGTTAGTTATGGATTGGAATAAGAAAAGCACTAAAAAGACGAGCACAGAGGTTCATAAAAGAAATAAGTAGAAAACTAAGGAACGAAGAAAAGATTAGTTAGTTATATATTGGAATAAAGAAAAGAACTAGAAAGACGAGCATAGAAGTTAATGAAAAGAAGTATATAGAAAAATATGGAAAGACGAATAGATTAGTTACTTATAAATTGGAGCAAGAAAAGAACCAAAAAAGACAAGCATACAAGTTAATGAAAAGAAATAACAAGAAAAATAAGGAACGACGAATATATTAGTTAGATAGAGATTGGAATAAAGAAAACTACCAAAAAGACGAGCATAAAAGTTAATAAGAAGTAAATTAAAAAAATATGGAAAGAGTAATAGATTAGTTACTTATAAATTGGAATAAGAAAAGCACCAAAAAAGACAAGCATAGAAGTTAATTAAAAGAAATAACTAGGAAATATAAAGAAAGAAAAATTGATTAGTTAGTTATAAATTGCAATAAGAAAAGCACTAAAAAAGATAGGCATAGAAGTTAATAAAAAACTAGAAAAATAAGTAACGCAGAATAGATTAGTTAGTTATAGATTGGAATAAGAAAAACAGAAAAAAGACAGCATACAAGTTAATAAAAAGAAATACCTAGAAAATATAAGGAACAAAGGATAGATTAGTTAGTTATAGATTGCAATAAGAACAGCCACAAAAAGACAGGCATACAAGTTAATAAAAGAAACGACTAGAAAATATAAGGAACGAAGAAAAGATTACTTAATTGTAAATTGGAATAAGAAAAGTACCAAAAAGACAGGAATAGAAGTTAATGAAAAGAAATACAGGAAAAATAAGGGAAGAATAGATGAGTTAGTTATAAATTGGAATAAGAAAAGCACCAAAAAGACGAGCATAGAAATAATAAAAAGAAATGCCTTGAAAAATAAGGAAAGAATACTTTAGTTAGTTATAAATTGGAATAAGAAAAGCACCAAAAAGACGAGCACAGAAAAAAATAAAAAGAAATACCTGGAAAAGTAAGGAAGGAATAGTTTAGTTAGTTATAAATTGGAATAAGAAAAGCACCAAAGAGGCAAGCATACAGGTTAATAAAAAGAAATAGCTGGAAAAACAAGGAAAGAATAGATGAATTAGTTATAAATTGGAATAAGAAAAGTACCAAAAAGACGAGCACGAAAGTTAATAAAAAGAAATAACTAGAAAATATAAGGAAAGAAAAAAAGATTAGTTAGTTATAGACTGGAATAAGAAAACCACAAAAAACAGGCATAAAAGTTAATGGAAAAGAAATAACTAGAAAATATAAGGAACGAATAAAAGATTAGTTAGTTATAAATTGGAATAAGAAAAGCACTAAAAAGACGAGCACAGAGGTTAATGAAAGAAATAACTAGAACAAAGGAACAAAGAATAAATTAGTTAGTTATAGATTGGAATAAGAAAAGTACCAAAAAGACGAGCATAGAAGTTAATGAAAGAAATACTTAGAAAAATAGGGGAATAAATTATTAGTTAGTTATAGATTAGAATAAGAAAAGTACCAAAAAGACAAGCATAGAAGTTAATAAAAAGAAATACTTGGAAAAGTAAGGAAAGAATAGATAAGTTAGTTATAGATTGCAATAAGAAAAGAACCAAAAAGACAAGCAGGGGGGGTTAATGAAAAGAAATAACTAAAAAATATAAAGAACGAAGAATAGATTATTTATTTATTGATTGGAATAAGAAGAGCACCAAAAAGACGAGCATATAAGTTAATAAAATAAATAACTGGAAAATAAAAGGAACGCAGGATAGATTACTTAGTTATAGATTGGAATAAGGAAAATGAAAAGTATATAGAAAAATACGGAAAAAAAATTGATTAGCTAGTTATAAATTGGAATAAGAAAAGCACCAAAAAAGAGAAGCATACAAGTTAATAAAAAGAAATAGCTAGAAAATATAAGGAAAGAGGAATAGATTAATTAGTTATAAATTGGAATAAGAAAAGAACCCAAGTAGACGAGCATAAAAGTTAATGAAAAGAAATAACTAGAAAAATATAAGGAAAGAATAGATTAGTTAGTTATTGATTGGAATAAGAAAAGCACTAAAAAGACGAGCACAGAGTGTAATAAAAGAAATAACTAGAAAAATAAGGAACGAAGAATAGATTAGTTAGTTATAGATTGGAATAAAGAAAAGTACCAAAAAGACGAGCATAGAAGTTAATAAAAAGAAATAACTAGAAAAAAAAGGAACGAAGAATAGATTAGTTATAGACTGGAATAAAAAAAAGTACCAAAAAGACGAGCATAGAAGTTAATGAAAAGAAGTAAATAGAAAAATATGGAAAGAAGAAGAGATTAGTTAGTTATAAATTGGAAAAAGAAAAGCATACCTAATAAATACCTAAAAAATATAAGGAACAATGAATAGATTAGTTATAAATTGGAATAAGAAAAGAACACAAAAAGACGAGCATAGAAGTTAATGAAAAGAAATAACTAGAAAATATAAGAAAATAATAGAATAGTTAGTTATTGACTGGAATAAGAAAAGTACCCAAAAGACGAGCATACGAATAAATAAAAAGAAATATCTGGAAAAATAATGAAAGGATAGATTAGTTAGTTATAGATTTCAATAAGAGAAGCACCAAAAAGACAAGCATAGAAGTTAATAAAAAGAAGTAACTAGAAAAATATATGGAAAGAAAAATAGATTAGTTAGTTATAGATTGGAATAAGAAAAGTACCAAAAAAGACGAGCATAGAAGTTAATAAAAAGAAATAACTAGAAAAATAAAGAAAGAATAATAGATAAGTTAGTTATAAATTGAAATAAGCAAAGCACTAAAAAAGACAGGCATAGAAGTTAATGAAAGAAATAACTAGAAAATAAAGAACGAGGAATTTCATTAGTTATAAATTGGAATAGGAAAAGAACCCCAAAAGACGAGCATAGAAGTTAATGAAAAGAAATACCTGGGAAAATAAGGAAAGAATATATTAGTAAGTTATAGATTGGAATAAGAAAAGAACTAAAAAAGACAAACATACAAGTTAATAAAAAGAAATAACAAGAAAAATATAAGGAAAGAAAAATAGATTAGTTACTTATAGATTGGAATAAGAAAAGTACCAAAAAAGACGAGCATATAAGTTAATAAAAATAAATACCTGGAAAAATAAGGAAAGAAGAATATATTAGTTAGTTATAAATTGGAATAAGAAAAGCACTAAAAAAGACAGGCATAGAAGTTAATAAAAAAAATAAGAGGAAATATAGGGGACGCAGAATAGATTAGTTAGTTATAGATTGGAATAATAAAAGCACAAAAAAGACAAGCATACAAGTTAATGAAAAGAAATACCTGGAAAAATAAGGAACGAAGAATAAAGTAGTTATTTATAGATTGCAATAAGAAAAGTACCAAAAAGACAGGCACAGAAGTTAATAAAAAGAAATAAGAAGAAACATGTGGGACGAGGAATAGATTAGTTAGTTATAGATTGGAATTTAAAAAGAACCAAAAAGACAGGCATTGAAGTTAATTAAAAGAAATAACTAGAAAATATAAGGAAACAGAAATAGATTAGTTAGTTATAAATTGGAATAAGAAAAGTGCTAAAAAGACGAGCATAAAAGTTAATGAAAAGAAGTAAATAGAAAAATACCGAAAAAAGAATAGATAAATTAGTTATAAATTGGAATAAGAAAAGCACCAAAAAAGACGAGCATAGAAGTTAATGAAAAGAAATAACTTGCAAATATAAGGAAAGAATAGATTAGTTAGTTATTGATTTTAATAAGAATAGTACCCAAAAGACGAGCGTACGAATTAATAAAAAGAAATATCTGGAAAAATAAGGAAAGAATAGATTAGTTAGTCATAGATTGGAATAAGAGAAGCACCAAAAGACGAGCGTAGAAGTTAATAAAAAGAAATAACTAGAAAAATATAAGGAAAGAAAAACAGATTAGTTAGTTATAGATTGGAATAAGAGAAGCACTAAAAAAGACAGGCATAGAAGTTAATAAAAGAAATACCTTGAAAACAAGGAACGAAGAATAGATTATTTAGTGATAGATTGGAATAAGAATAGCACCAAGAAGACGGGCATACAAGTTAATAAAAAAAATAATTAGAAAATAAGGGGAACGAAGGATAGATTAGTTAGTTATAGATTGGAATAAGGAAAGTACTGAAAAGACAAGCATAGAAGTTAATGAAAAGAAGTAAATAGAAAAATAAAGAAAGAAGAATATATTAGTTAGTTATAAATTGGAATAAGAAAAGGACCAAAAAGACAAGCATACAAGTTAATAAAAGAAATAACTAGAAAATAAAAGGAACAAAGGATAGATTAGTTAGTTTTAGATTGGAATAAGAAAGTACCAAAAAGACAAGCATACAAGTTAATGAAAAGAAATAACTAGAAAATATAAGGAACAAAGGATAGATTAGTTAGTTTTAGATTGGAATAAGAAAGTACCAAAAAGACAAGCATACAAGTTAATGAAAAGAAATAACTAGAAAATATTAGGAAAGAAAAATAGATTAGTTAGTTATATATTGGAATAAGAACAGCACCAAAAAGACGAGCATAGAAGTTAATGAAAAGAAGTAAATAGGAAAATAAGGAACGCAGAATTGATTAGTTAGTTATAGATTGGAATAAGAAAAGCACAAAAAAAGACAAGCATACAATTAATAGAAAAAAATACGTGGAAAATATAAGGAACAAAGAATAGATTAGTTAGTTATAGATTGCAATAAGAAAAGCACCAAAAAGACGAGGATAGATGGTAATAAAAAGAAATGACTAGAAAATATAAAGAACGAAAAATTGATTACTTAGTTGTAAATTTGAATAAGAAAAGCACTTCTTTCGCTGCATTCATCGTCAACAAACGAATATATATATATATATATATATATATATATATATATATATATATATATATATATATATATATATATATATATATATATATATATATATATATATATATATATATATATATATATATATATATATATATATATATATATATATATATATATATATATATATATATATATATATATATATATATATATATATATATATATATATATATATATCTATATATATATATATAGATATGTGTGTGTGTGTGTGTGTGTGGGTGTGTCATCAGTAATTTTTTATTGTAGTTGGAATAATGCATAAGGGTTTTCGTTTGTTGACGATGAATGCAGCGAAAGAAATAAGGAGACTAAAAATAGCCTAATTCACCACAAGCGGCGGCCGACCGGCGGCCAGGCAGCGGGCAGTCATGCGTCGTCGCTGTGCACATCCTAGGAAACCGTTCTGTGTTATGCTCATGTCACGTTTTATCTATGATCTGGTCGCACCATAGCGTTCAGGAGACTTTGCTCTATGATATGAAATTATTTATTTCAACCCTGGCTCAAAGACTGCTGAGAAAAGCGATAAGTAAACCGTGTTATAAACATTTCGGAGCTGTCTTGTGACTTCAACTCATCACATTTCCTTTATGTTTTATTTTATCGAGATTAGATAAACATGACTGAGTTGCGCAATTACTGCTGAGTCCAACGGTGCCAACTTAAGTGGTCTGTCGTGAACAAGAGACGAGCTATGACGAAGAAAGTGTGTAGCGTCACGGCGGACATGAATGGCATGTGAGTGAGGGAGGGGTGCAGCCAGTCACAGGAGCCGTAACAAACGCTGCCTAGGCGCCAGATGAACAGGCTCCGTCAACAGACTATTGAACTCATTCGTGGTGTTGTAATAAAAGAAAGGTATGTTTTCTCTTGCTGTGTTCATTAGAATTGAAGATAGTAGTTGAAAGTCACTGAATCTCAAAAACAGGTAAACAGGAGAGTGTTTAATTGTATTCGTCATGTTGTATTACACTGAAAGGAAAGCAGGTGATCACATTCTCGTTCTGCATTTGTTAAAGGTATTACACATTGCTACTCCAGACTCGACGTAAGACTTAGAAGC
>NC_066527.1:18420985-18465985 GCF_024679095.1 Eriocheir sinensis | reverse complement strand
TCTTCTTTCCTCCGTTATCTTACTCATATTTATCTTTCTTTCCTTGTCTAATCTTAACTTGTTTTTCTCTTCTTTTCCTTTTTTCTCTCCCTTTTATTTTCCTTCTCTTTTTTTTCTTTTTTTTCCTCTTTCGTGGAAGCTTTCTATCCTATCAGCCGTATCATACTTATTTTTTTCTTTCTCCTATGAACGCTTTTCTTTTTCTTTTATTTTCTTATTCTCTCACGCAAGTTTTTTTCTTTCTCCGTATTTTTCATTATTTTCCTTTTCTTTTTTTTCTTTCTCTCGCGTAAGCTCTTGATCCTCTTATTCTTCTCATATATCATTCGTTTTTTTCTCTCCTCGTTACTCTTTATTTTCCTTCTTTTTTTTCTTTCTTTCTCTTTCGTGGGATTTTTCTGTCCTATCAAACCTCTGTTATTTATCATTAGTTGTTGCTTTTCTCTCTTCATTGCTTATATTTTCCTTATCTTATTTTCTATGTCTTTCTTTCATAATTTTTCTTTTTTCTTTTTGTTTTCTTCCTCTTTTTCTTTTACGACAGTTTTCTCTACTTTCATTTTTCTCGTATTTATCTTTTTTTTTTCTCTTCCATCTGTCTTTTATTTTCCTTTCCATTTTTTTTCTGTCTTTCTTTCATCATCTTTCTTTATTTTCCTTCCTTTTTTTCCTTCTTTCTCTTTCACGTCAGCTTTCTATACTTTCATTCTTCTTGTATTTATCATATTTTTTCTCTTCTATCTGTACTTTAATTTTCCTTTCCATTTTTTGTCTTTCTTTCATCATCTTTTTTTATTTTCCTTTTTTTCTTTCTCTTTCACGTCAGTTTTCTATTCCATCATTCTTCTCATATTTATCATTATTTTTCTCTCCTCTCTTTGCCTTTATTTTCCTTTTCATTTTTTTCTCCTTTTCTCTTCCCCGTAAGCTTTCTATTCCATCATCTCTCACATTTATCATATTTTTTCTCTCTCCTCTTTTGCGGCTTTAGTTTCCGTCCTATATTTCGGCATCAAAGTATTTCTGTTTATAAATCTCTCTCTGACGTCCAGCCTTGTTTTGCTCTGTTTCGCTTTCATTCGCTTAATTCCTTCGTAATCTTGTTATTCAGTGAACTCTAAAGGTTTATCATCGCCTGCTAATCGCGCACTCTTTATCTGTTATGTTTTTTTGTAATTCGGTTTTATTATTATTTATAGTATTATTCATGTACATTTTTTTACGGTAGGGATGTCAGATAAAACACACACACACACACACACACACACACACACACACACACACACGCTCACGCACATACATAGACTTACTTCCACGCTAACTAACTACACTAACTAACTTACTAATTACACTTACACAAAAAAAAAGAGACCCCCCCCCCATACACACACCCCCCACACACACAGGCATACACAAAAACACCCCATACGCCCCTCCCCCTCCACACACACATAGACACCCCCCTCCCCCCCCCCCCCCCATAAACACACACACATACAATACATATCACCAACCACTCACCCATACAAACACACCTGTCTCGTGGCCCGGACAGGTAAGGGACAGGTTAAGTAATTGTGTGGCAGGCCGTAGGAGGCGATCACCTTGGGACTGTTATTAACCGCTCGCTCAGGTGTGCTCGGTGAAGGGGAGAGTGAAGGAAAGGTAAACTGAAGGTGAGACAGGTGAGGCGGCTCTCTGTATTTACCTGTTTCGTGTTTGATGTCGAGTTTCTGAATACTTTTTATTTCTTCTATTATTAACCTTTTCATTCTTCTTTTATCCTCCTGGCATTTCTTATTAGTTTTGTTTGTGGTATTTGGTTTTCTCTTTACTTTTTTTTATGTCTTTTCTCTATGTTTTTCTTTTTTGTTTCTTTCTCTTAGTATATTTTCATTTGGTTTTCTCTTTCCTCTCTTTTTTCTGTCTTTTCTCTATGTTTTTATTTTCTTTTTTGTTTCTTTCTCTTGGTATACTTTTATTTCGTTTTCTCTTTTCTCTTTTTTTCTGTCTTTTCTGTTTTTCTTTCTTTTTTTGTTTCTTTCTCTCAGTATACTTTTTGTGACTTCTAAAATAACATTCCTCATTAAATTATCCCTTCTTTTTTTTGCCCTTTCTTAATCCCCTTCTTGCTTCTTATACACTTTCCAATCCTCCTCTAATTCCTTTCTGACTCTTTTTTCACTTTCCATTCCTACCCAATCCCTTTCCTCCCCTTTTTTTTCATTTTTCATTCCTTCCAATCCTTTTTTCCTCTTCTTTGCTTCCCAATCCTCACCTAATCCGTTTTTTCCCCTTTACTCACTTCCCAATCCTCCCCAATCCCTTTCTTCCCCTTTTTTCATTTTCCAAACCTTCCCAATTCCTTTATTTCCTCTTCTGAGCTTCCCAATCCTCACCTAATCCCCTTTTTCCCCTCTTTTCACTTCCCAATCCTCCGTAATCCGTTTCTTGCCCCATCCTCTTTTCCCAATCCTCCCTCAGTCGCTTTTCTTTCCCTTTCTTCACTACGCAATCCTCTACAATCCCTTTTCTTTCCTTTTCTTCACTTCCCAAGCTTTCCTTAATCCCCCTTTGGCGTATAATACAACATTGCTTCCTTCACTGTTCCCTTTCTTACTAACTAATCCTTCACCATTCCTTTTATGACTTCAAGGACCACATTCTTTCCTTTAATTTTCTTTATTTTTCTCTTCCTTTCTTCTTAATCCTTCCCTAATCCCTTCTAACTTTCAACACAACATTCTTTCTCGTGTTTTCCTCCTTGCTTTGTTTTCCCATTCTCTCTCGATCCTCTCTTTTGGCTTTTATCACATTCCTTCTCGTGTTCTGCTTTCGCTTCGCTTTTGTTTTGCCTCCTTAATCCTCTCAGACCTCTAACACAATATTCCTGCTTTTACTTTTATAATTCCCTTCCTTATCTTGCACCTTTTCACATTTATCACAACATTTCTTCAGCAGTTCTCTTCCGAATTCTAGCATTACAGTCTTATCGTATTATTCTTTCTTTTTGCTTTCCTTTCCTTCCTTAATCCTCTTTGCTAACACAATATTCCTTCTTTTGCTCTTATGCCCTTCCTCTTCCACCTTTTAACTATCACAACATTTATTCTTATAGTTCTCTTTCGAATTCTAACATTGCAGTCTTTATCGTATTATTCTTTCTTTTTGCTTTCCCTTTCCTTCCTCAATCCTCTTTGCTAACACAGTATTCCTTCTTTTGCTTTTATGCCCTTCCTCTTCCACCTTTTAACTATCACAACATTTATTCTTATAGTTCTCTTTCGAATTCTAACATTACAGTCTTATCGTATTATTCTTTCTTTTTGCTTTCCCTTTCCTCCTCAATCCTCTTTGCTAACACAGTATTCCGTCTTTTACTTTTATTTCCTTCCTCCCCCAGTACCTTTTGACTCTCTCAACATTTATTCATATATTTTCATCTTTTTCTTTGTTGCCAAGTGCTTCGTCAGTCTCCTTTTGGATTTTAACGTAACATTCATTCTCGTATTTTGCTTATTTCTTTACCTGTCATTTATTTTATTCTTCATTCTTGTTTATTCTTAGTTCCCTTTCTTTACTTTCCAATCCTTCTCCAATCCCATATGACTTCTAATTCCTTTCTTATACTTTCCTGTTCTTTCTTCTCAATTTTTTCCATTTCCTTCTTTTCTTTAACACATTTCCTATATTTTCCTTTTTTCACTTCCAATCCTTCCCCAATCCTTTAAATCTTGTAACTCCTGACTTATACTCTTCTTTCTTTTCTTCCCAATCTCTGTCCAGTCCCTTATTTCCTCTTAAAACATTTCTTATATTTTCCTTTCTTCACTTCCAATCCTTCCCCTGTCCTTTAAATCTTGTAACTCCTGACTTATACTCTCCTTTCTTTTCTTCCCAATCTCTGTCCAGTCCCTTATTTCCTCTTAACACATCTATTATATTTTCCTTTCTTCACTTCCAATCCTTTCCCAACTACTTGCGTCTTTTTTACTCCTCCTTACACTTTCCTTTTTTCTTCCTAATCCTTTTTCAGTCTCTTCTTTTCTGTAATACATTTTTTCCCCTTCCTCACTTCAGAGCCTTCCCCAATCGCTTGTAACTTCTTTCCTTTCTTTCCTCTCTTCCCAATCCTTTTTTAGTACCTTCTCTCCTCTAATACATCATTTCTCATATTATTTCTTGTTTTTCTTCCTAATCTTTTCTCAGTACCTTTTACCAATCTTTACCAATCTTAAACCCTAATCTCTTTTCTAACTCCTTATTTATACTTTCGTTTCCTTTCTTCCTAATCCGTCTTTAATACCTTTTCTTCTGTAATACAACATTTCTTAAATTTTCCTTTTTATACTTTCACTCCTTTCCCTCCTTTTACTTTTCTTTCTTCCCAATCCTTTTTTAGACCCTTTTTTCCTCTAACCGAACACTTCTTTTATTTTCCTTGCTATACCTTCTTATGACTCTTTACCCCTTTCTTTTACTATCTTTTCCTTTATTCCCAATCTTTCTTTAGTCCCTCCTCCTCCTCAATCTCAATCCGTATCTACTCCCTTCTCTCCTCTAAGTCTAACTCAACATTTCTTATATCCTGCTTTTCTTCCTAACCTTTTCTCAGTTCATTCTGGCTTCCAACAACCTCTCTTCCATGTGTTTCCCCAACCTTTCTTTAGTCCCTCCTCCTCCTCTAACTCAATCTCAATCCGTATCTACTCCCTTCTCTCCTCTAAGTCTAACCCAACATTTCTTATATCCTGCTTTTCTTCCTAACCTTTTCTCAGTCCATTCTGGCTTCCAACAACCTTTCTTCCTTGTGTTTCCTTTCCCTTTGATCTCAACGCTTCCTCAGTCCCTCTTAGCTGCTAACTAACACAATATTATCACAGTAGCTTCAGCCTTTTGACATGAGATCCAACCCTCAACTTAGCTAATTCCACAAGGTATTTTCTACTTGTTACTCTGCGTCTTACTTTTACTGCTTATTGTACTTGTTCTTTTTTCCTTCGTTGCATCTCACTCCCTCCTAGTCCTTCATATCGCTTGCCATCATTAACATAACATTCCACCTCTTTTCATCACAAATTTTAAGCAGTTTTGTATTCCTGCTTTTTCATCTTATGTCTCACTCAGCCTCCGAGCCTTTCAAATGGTTCTATGTTAAGCTCTTCCTTCCTCTTCCTTATTCTTGCTTTCCATCACTAACATAACATTCCATCTCTTTTCATCACACATTTTAAGCAGTTATGTATTTCTTCCTTTTCATCTTATCTCTCACTCAGCCTCCGTGCCTTTCAAATGGTTCTATGTTAAGCTCTTCCTTCCTCTTCCTTATTCTTGCTTCCTAATTCCTTTTTCCACAACATTTCATCTCTATTTTTTTTTTACAGCATAGGAGTCTGTTCAAGGGCATAAAAAAATGAAACAAATGTGAAAAAAAAGCCCGCTAATTTTGCCCGATTTTATGTTTCTTCCTTTTCTATCAAATTTCTCGCTTAACTTCCGATTCTTTTAAATGGTTCTATATTATTTTTTTTTCTCACTCCTCCTTATTCTTTCCTTCCTTCCTTCCTTCCTACCTCCCTTATTCTTCCTTCCTCATTTCCTCATCCTTTTCTACTTCCTTCTTTTTCTTATTCCTTCGTTATTCCACATTCCTTCCTTTCTTTTTCTTACTTCCTAATCACTTTCTACTTCCATATTTCTATCTTATTCCTTTTTTTTCCTTTCTTCCTACCTTTCTTTATTCCTTCCTCCCTTCCTTCTTTCCTTCCTACCTTCCTTATTCTTCATTCCTTATTTCCTCATCCTTTTCTACTTCCTTCTTCTTTTCTTATTCCTTCCTTATTCCACATTCCTTCCTTTCTTTTTCTTACTTCCTAGTCACTTCCTACTTCCATATTCCTATCTTATTCCTTTTTTTTATTCCTTCCTTCCTTCCTTCCTTCCTTCCTTCCTTGCCCACTATTATTCCCTAGCAATCTCTTCAGTAATTACAAACTCAAACACCCTTACCTCCTAATCATTCCTACCTCCATATTCCTACTTTATTCCCTTTATATTCCTTCCTTCCCTCCTTCCTTCCTCATCATTACTTCCCCATCCAATCTCTTCCTTAAGCTGTCAGTGATTACCAATTCAAACACCACTAACAACTCTATTTTATATATATATTCTTCGCCTTCCCTGAGTTCCCCGTATCTCACCACAAGATAAATATATATTGGCTTTCTTGCAACAGACTATTACTAAGGGGGATATCAATATGTTGGATGTTGGCATGTAGTTATTAGCCGATAGAAGTGGTTCCTAGAAAGATCAAAATAAGGAACAAGGACTGACTGGCTGGCTGGCTGACTCATATTGTTGGATCTGATCTCAAAGGGATGGCCGAGGAAGTAAGAGGGAGAGGATAAACGAAACAGCAGGAGGAGGAGGAGGAAGAGAAAGAAGAAAAAGAAGACAAAGAAGGCGAATATAAGGGCGAAGATGAAGAAGGAGAAGAAGGACAAGAGCAAGAAGAACAGGAAGAAGCAAATCAATAAGAATAAGAAGAAGAAGAACAAGAACAAGAACAAGAAAAAGAACAAGAACAAGAAGATTAAAAAATAAAGAAGAGGAAAGGATGACAATGAAAAAAAAGTAAAAATAATATGAAAATAACATAGACGAAAAAGAAGAAGAAACGGAGAAAAGAAAACAGAAGGGGAGGAGAAGAATGAGGTGCAAGAGGAGGAGGAGGAGGAGGAGGAGGAGGAGGAGGAGGAGGAGGAGGAGGAGGAGGAGGACATGACTAGTGACTTCCTTTACGTCAGAGTCAGGAGTCAAAGGGTTATGGGAGACGTGAAGGTAAACAGGTCGATGGAGGAGGAGGAGGAGGAGGTGGAGGAGGAGGAGGAGGAGAACGTGAGTAAATTGTCCTTTTCTTCGTCCCCTACCAATGTTCCTTTCCTCCTCCTCCTCCTCATCCTCTTCCTCCTCCACCTCCTCCGCCTCCTCCTCCTCCTCCTCCTCCTCCTCCTCTTCACTATCCTCCTCATAGATCATATTCTCACCCTTCATTTCCTTTTGCATTACGCTCCTCTCTTCTCTAAACCTCCTCCTCCTCCTCCTCCTCCTCCTCCTCCTCCTCCTCCTCCTCCGCGTCATCACTTTCCCCGCCGCTCACTCTTTCTTTCCTCCCTTCTTCTTCTTCCCTTCATCGATATCTCGCCAGAATTTCTCCCTGACTTTACGTGTTTCTTTTTTCTCTTATTCTCAATCCTGTCTATTTGTTCCCTTTTTATCCTCCTCCTCCTCCTCCTCCTCCTCCTCCTCCTCTTTCTCCAGCCTTCTTCGTCCTCCTTCGACTCCTCCTACGATTCTTTCTCTGAGTCTGTTTTCCGCTCCACCTCCTCCTCCTCCTCATCCTCTTCCTCCTACTGACTCTTCTTCTTCTTCTTCTTCCTCCTCCTCCTCCTCCTGCTCTCATAACTCTCCACCATTTATTACTCTCTATCTATCTTCCTTCCCCTTTCTCTTCCTTCCTCTCCTCCTCAATATCCTCCTCCTCCTCCTCAATATTCTCCTCCTCTTCCTCCTTCCCCTTCTCTTCCTAGGTTATTCTCTGCCTCCACTCTTCTTCCCCTTGTCTTCTTTGCCTATTCTCTCATTTTCCAAGTTATTTTTAGTAGTTTAGTAGTTTTAGACGTTCAAGAAGACACAGGTTCGAATCCCGCCCGCCGCCTCAGCTGGGATTTTTCAGTCACCGCCCAGTGGCCTAAGACTACCCACATGCTGTCCTGAAGACCACCTATCAACCCGGACTCTAGATTCTCTCGGAAAAAGGATCAAAGATGAGCTCCAGGGGACAGCATGAGCCAAGCAAGATGGCGCCACTATAAACACTTGCCTGCGCCACAACGGGCTGGAGCCAACCACCAGGCCCCACCACGAAGGCCCACCGGCGCCATAGGCAGAACGTTTGAAAAAAATATATATTCCTTCTCCTCTTCCTTATTCTCCTCTTGCACCTCCTCCTTGTGATCCTTTTTGTAATCCTTCTTGTAATCCTCCGCCTCCTCCTCCTCCTCCTCCTCCTCCTCCTCTTTCACCTCTGACCCCTCTAATCTCCTTCCAATACCTTCTAACCTCTACCTCAATCTTCCTTCCTCCTCCTCCTCCTCCTCCTCCTCCTCCTCCTCCCCCTCCAACTCCTCCTCGCCATTTCCATACATACGAGGTGAATGGCGGGTGTGGGCGCCACGGCACACACCTGAACTGTGACAGGTGTGTGTGTGTGTGTGTGTGTGTGTGTGTGTGTGTGTGTGTGTGTGTGTGTGTGTGTGTGTGTGTGTGTGTGTGTGTGTGTGTGTGTGTGTGTGTGTGTGTGTGTGTGTGTGTGTGTGTATGTGTCGTCACTAATTGCTCGAGCCTGTCTTGATGACCTTGTGGAGTTGACGGTGGTGGTGGTAGTAATAGTAGTAGTAGTAGTAGTAGTAATAGGAGGAGGAGGAGGAGGAGGAGTAGTGATGGTGATGATGTTTAAAATGGTGATGCAAGTGGTGATGACATTGATGATGCAAAACTAGGGTCATTCTGCTGTAGATGGAGGTGGCGTTGAAATGATAATGGTGATGAGAGTGAGCGTGGTGATGATGATGGTGGGTGATTGTGGTGCTGCAAGTAGTGGTGATGATGTAAATGGTGATGATGATGGTGGTGGTGGTGGTGGTGGTGAGTTCTCTAGTGGTGTTGGTGGTGATGAATGTTATGAGGAAAAGTGAGTGATGTTGTTGTGTGTGGTGGTGGTGGTGTTGATGGTGATGGTGGTGTAGACAGTGTTGCATTTGGTGATGATGGTGATGACGGTATGTGCTACGTGTGGTGATGCATGAAATCGTTTACTGGTGGTGATGGTGATAATTTTGGTGGTGACAGTGAAGGTGGTGATGCAAGAAATCGTTTAACGGTGGTGATGGTGATAATTTTGGTGGTGACAGTGAAGGTGGTGATGCATGAAATCGTTTAACGGTGGTGATGGTGATAATTTTGGTGGTGACAGTGAAGGTGGTGATGCAAGAAATCGTTTAATGGTGGTGATGGTGATAATTTTGGTGGTGACAGTGAAGGTGGTGATGCAAGAAATCGTTTAATGGTGGTGATGGTGATAATTTTGGTGGTGACAGTGAAGGTGGTGATGCAAGAAATCGTTTAACGGTGGTGATGGTGATAATTTTGGTGGTGACAGTGAAGATGGTGATGAAATATGATAGTGGTGATGAAGATGCTAATAAGTCAACAGATCTTTGGTGTTGTTATGAAATGGTGATCAATGATGGTAATTTGGTGATGACATTACTGCCATTACCATATCAAAAGGTCCCAATGGTGGTGATTGATGGTGGTGGTGGCGGCGGCGGTGGTGGTGGTGGTGGTGGGGATAGTGTTGTAATCTATGAACCTTACGGTGTTGTGATAAATTGGTGTTGACAGGCTGTGTATTACCGTGTATTTGTGCGCGCGGGTAAGATCTGGTGGCGATATTGGTGGTGATTGGTGGTGGTGGTGATGGTGGTGGTGGTAGTGGTGATAAATGCTCTTGTCAATAGCGTGTATCTCATTGTATTGTAGGAGGAGGAGGAGGAGGAGGAGGAGGAATTGGAGATGAGACGAAGGAGAAAAGTAACGAAAGTGATTTAGATGGAAGTAGTAGTAGTAGTAGTAGTAGTAGTAGTAGTAGTAGTAGTAATGATAGAAGTAATGGAATAACAGCAATAAAGAAAGGCAAAAATAGACATAAAAGAAAAATGAAAATAAGATAAGAAATAGGAAGGGTGAATAAAATGAGCTAAAAAATAAAATAAAAAGAGGATGAATTGAAGATAATGAGAAAATAAAAAGAAAATAAAGATGAGGAAAAAGATTAAAAGACAAAATAAAAGAAAAAAACGTGATTACATAAAAATAATAATCATAATAGAAATAAAATAATAATAATAATAAAAATAATAGTAATAATAATAAAGTCATAGCTACAAAAACACGGTGAGTAATTAGTATTCGCCCCAGGTAAAACTTTGCGCAAGGAATTCCCGTTTTCTTTAATGGCTCAGCTACTTGACGGGAAACTCTGAAAAATGAAAAAAAAAACTTTCTTCATTAATATACGGACTGACTTTGCCTCGCTTTAGAGAGAGGAGGAAAAACAGAAAAGAAAAAAAGAAGAAAAGGGAAAAAAAGAATGAGAGAAGATAAAAGAAAGAAATGAAAGAAAAAAGAAAGAGGAGAGAAGAGAAAAATAAATAAAATGAGAAAATAAGTAAGAG
Source organism: Eriocheir sinensis (assembly GCF_024679095.1). Classification (NCBI taxonomy): domain Eukaryota; kingdom Metazoa; phylum Arthropoda; class Malacostraca; order Decapoda; family Varunidae; genus Eriocheir; species Eriocheir sinensis. The sequence continues at coordinate 18,455,684 of NC_066527.1, read as the reverse complement.
AGAGAGAGAGAGTGCTAATTATTTCTTTCTATTTTATGTTATTTATGGATTTCTATTTCTCATTTAAATTTGTATCTTCTCCTTTCTCTTCCATCTTTACTTTCTTGTTTGCTTCCTCTGATCTTTACTGTGTTTGCCTCTCCTCCCCTTCCATCCTTCCTCCCTCACTTCCCCTTCTCCTTAGTTTATCTCTTCCTTCTTTCTCCCTCCGTATCTCGTTCTCTTCCTCTGTTTCTCCCTTTCCTGTATCCTTCCTCCTTCCATTCCTCCTTTCCCTTCGTTTGTTTCTCTCTTCTCTTAATCCTTTCTCCCTCCATTTATCTTTACCTTCGTTTTCTTCTTCCTTCTTCTTTTTCCATTTCTCCTTTCCAACGATCACTTCTCCTTTCCTTACTTCCGTTTTCCCTCCATTGTTTCCTTTCTTCTTCCTTCGTGACTACATTTTCTTCCTCCATGCTTTCCTTCTTCTTCCTTCCTCTCATTCTTTCTCCCTTCCTTCTCCTTTCCTTATCTTCTATTCTTCTTATATTATTCATTCTTTGTTATTAGTATAGATGTTTGATTTTGTTCACCATTAGTGTTACTAGTACTACTACTGCTACTACTACCACCACCACCACCACTACTACTACTACTACTACTACTACTACTACAATCATAACTACGTACTTTCAAAACAACGGGACATATTTAAGTTTGACCCCATATGTGCCTGTATGTGTGTGTGTGTGTGTGTGTGTGTGTGTGTGTGTGTGTGTCTTGCGACGATATATTCTTCCGTTCGTAAATCTTAGTAAGAGCATCGTGGGGCGTGATTTAAAGGAGGGGCGCCATTTTTAAAGTCCATTTGGTGCCTGGCTCACTGTGTTTACAAAGACAGAGAGAGAGAGAGAGAGAAATATGTACGGAAGAATAGGAGAAAAGAATGTTTATGGAAGAGGAGATATATTAAGGAAATGAAGAAATTGAGGGAAATTAGGAGAGAGAGAGAGAGAGAATGGAGGTGAAGGTAAGAGAAGAAGAAAAATATAATGATAGACAGGCCGACGGAGATTTTATTCACGCACAAACACACACACACACACACACACACACACACACACACACACACACACACACACACACACACACACACACACACACACACACACACACACACACACACACACACACACACACACACACACACGTTGTTATATCCCTTTAATTATTCAACTTGGCGTGAAATATGAACGAAGAAGAAGAAGGAAAGAAAAAGTTTACAAAAGAAAGGAAGATAAATTAAGGAAGAAGAAAAGAGGATGAAAAATAGGAAAAGGAAAAGAAGAAAAATTAAGATTGTCAAGATGTTTTTTTTAAAGTTTTCATTCAAAGATTTTCATGATATCTTGTTAAACTTACAACTTCTCCTCTTCCTCTTCTTCCTCCTCTTCCTTCACATCCTCCTCCTCTTCTTCCTCCTCCATTTGCTAGTATTTATAATGCTTTCCTCTCCCTTTAGTCTCCCTGCTTTATCTTCTCTATTATCTCCTCCCTCCTCCTCCGGGAGTTATGTTATCTTATATAACTCGCTGGTAAGGCCCCACCTGGAATACGCTGTGCAATTCTGGTCTCCCATTTACAAGAAAGACATTGTTGAATTACTCGAGAGAGTACAGCGGCGCGCTATGAAAATGATACCATCATTGAGAACGCAACCTTACGAAGAACGACTCAAGCGACTCAACCTCTTCACGTTGGAAAAGAGACGACTGCGGGGAGACATGATACAAGTCTTCAAGTACCTGAACAAGTTCAGCAATGTTGATCACTCCAAACTCTTCACGCTACAAACTAACCCGCGAACAAGAAACAACGGTAAAACAATTCAAGCCAAGCGATGCTTTACGGATATCGGCAGAAAGTTATTTTTCGAACAGAGTCGTCCGCCACTGGAACAGCCTTCCTGCAGGAGTGGTTAGTGCGGAAACAATCAACTCCTTTAAGAATCGCATTGACCGTCACTGTACGAGTACGTACATAAGTGCTTTGATCCTTCCCGCAAGGTCCTGTCAGGGCTGACGGATTGATGAAATCACTGAAAGCAGGCAGCCTCACAATGAGCCAATAGGCTTTATGCTGCTTGCTCGTCCATGTTTCCATGTTTCCTCCTCCTCTTCCTCCTCCTACTCCTTCTTCTCTTTTTCCTCTTCCTCCTCGTCCTCTTCCTCCTCAACCTTCTCTTCTTTCTCCTTCTCTTATTCCTCCTCCTCCTCCTCCTCCTCCTCCTCCTCTTCTTCTTTTTCTTCTTCCTCCTCCTCCTCCACAAATATTTCAACAGATACTCCCACTAGACTTGTTTATTTGATTATCGGGTGAGAGAGAGAGAGAGAGAGAGAGAGAGAGAGAGAGAGAGAGAGAGAGAGTTGTGTCAAAATCCCTCCTCTCCTACTTGTTTCTGTCTCTTCTTTCTTACCTCCTCCTCCTCCTCCTCCTCCTCCTCCTCCTTCCAGACACACGAATTCCAGCTTTTTCCCTTTTTTTTTGTTTATTGGTACCCTGTCTCCATTTTCCTTTTTTCTTTTTCCTTTTTTTTCATCTTCTCCTCTTCCCTGTATTTTCCTTCCTTTACTCTTCATTTATTTATATTCCTCTTTTTGTTTCACTTCATTACTTCTTTTAATTTTCTTTCCTCCCTTTCTATTTTCTTTCCTTTTTTTCCTTTTTTCCTCTTTTGCCTCCTTCTTTCTCTTCTTTTTATCTCATTGTGCTTTGCTTCATCACTCTTCTTTTTTGTTATTTTTCATCCGTCTTTTCTATTCTCCGTTCTCTCTTTCTCTTGTACTTCCTTCTTTGCCTCCTCCTCCTCCTTCTCCTCCTTCTCCAATTACTAAAAAGAATACAGAAAAACGTTACACAGGACAGCTCAGGACACAGGACAGCTCAAGACACAGAACAGCTCAGGACACAGGACAGCTCAGGACACAGGACAGCTCAGGACACAGGACAGCTCAGGACACAGGACAGCTCAGGACACAAGACAGCTCTTCTCACGTAATTGACGGCTCTTTCGGCGACCTCTTCGGATTCTTTACAGGTGCAGCGAGTAGCGGGCTTTTTTTTTTATTGTTGTCTCCTTTTTTTGTGCCCTTGTGCTGTCTCCTTTGCTGTAAAAAAAATCACAAGCATCGTCGTTGAGTCCACAGCCGTATAACGAATGACGCAAGCGGCTCTTTACGTTGAGAAGGAGCCAGACGCCTACGAGGTAATTTGATGCAGGTTTTCAAGTACCCCAGAAAAGGTTCGTTAAAACGTTGCTCACTCACTCGGTTATTTTCTTTACCTCCAAATTTACACGAGAACTACGTAGAAATAACAGTCTTGAATTATCTCATGCGTCAGTAATTTGCCCGACGAAAATGTGATCATCTTAAACATTTTCATCTCCTCTTAAACTCTCTTCTTTACATTTTTAATTTCTTCTTAAACTTTTCTTGAACATTTCGACTCCCAAGTACACACACATTTGACAAGGCATTCGTTGGGTTGTCGTGGGCTTTTCCATGGGTAGTTTCATGACCCTGGTGGCAGTCTGATAAAGCTTCTATACTAGAGATCGACAACCCAGAATTCGAGATGAACCGATTTCTTAAAACTTGACAGAAAAGAAGTGTTGCTGGAGCCGCAGTCTGTATTCTGAATTGAAATTACGAAACCTTCAAATTGTTCTCCATACGAGTTGAATAATATACCAGTAACTAAGTAGCGGGTCTTTTTTCATTATTTTGTTTACGCCCTTGCACTGTCTCCTCTGCTGAAAAAAAACATAGACATAGACGATACTATTCTTCTGTTTGCCCATACTCCCCTCTCTCACGCAAAACAGGCTAGGGGGCTTGTGGGAATGTGGGGATTTATAACCGGCCCTGTATGTTAGTGTTTTTATTTAGAGTAAAGAAACCCAGCTCAAGTGTATAAACAGAAAACCATAAAAGGAGAGGCCGAGATCGCCTGCCTGCACTGCCAAGGGCGGGGCTGGGACCGTCTGGCGGACATGTATTGCACGGGAATTGTCCTCGTAGACCTCACGTCGCGCCCGTCTCTGCCTTCTATTTGTCTAAACCACTCTTGAGAACGCGATTAATCTCCTTTATAGCCTTTGGAAATTGTTAATATAAGAGGTGGAAGCGTCTAAGAATACTGCCCTATGTCTTTTATCTTTTTTTTTTTTTTTTTTTTTTTTTCCCTTGAGCTGTTTCCTTTGCTGTAAAAATAAATCACTAAAGCAAATCAGCGTCTGTGTTAGTATGGTTTCCGTGGCCTGCTTCTCCATGTTTCCTTGTTTCCATGTTTCCTTCTTTTTCTTCCGTTTTCCTAACTCCCCTTCCTTCACCCTTTCCTCTTAATCCCTTTTTTTTTCCTCTCATTATCCATGTTTTTCCTTTCCTCTCTCATCATTCTGCGTGTATTCCCTTTGTTTTCCTTCTTCCTCCCCTCTTCTCTCCATCCTTGTTTTTATTGCATCTTTTTTCCTTTTCTCTTCGTCTCCCTCTCCTCCAATTCCTCCTCCTTTCTTTCACCTGTCATCTCCCGCGTATCCCTGTCTTCTCTTTTTTATCTTCCTTTCTTCCTTTTCCTTTTCTTTCTTGTATATTATTCCCCTCTTCCCTTTTTTCTGCTTCCTTCTATATCTTCCTTTTCTTCGTTTTCGTCTTTCTTCTTCTCCTTCTTCTTAGCCTTCGTTTTCTTCATTTTCTTCTTCTTTTTCTTCATTTTCTTCGTTTTTGTCTTCTCCGTTTTCTTCTTCTCCTCCTTCGGTTTCCTCTTTTTTATTTTTTATTTTTTTCTTCATCGTCTTTTTCTTTGTATTCGTCTTCGTCTTTCATCTCTCCTCCTCCTCCTCTTCCTCCTCCTCCTCCTCCTCCTCCTCCTCCTCCTCCTCCTCCTCCTCCTCCTCCTGTCAATCAAGAAGCCTCGAGAATGTCAGTGTCGTGTTTTGTTTTGTTTTTGTTATTTTTCTTTGGCATGTCTTGTGTGTGTGTGTGTGTGTGTGTGTGTGTGTGTGTGTGTGTGTGTGTGTGTGTGTGTGTGTGTGTGTGTGTGTGCGTGCGTGCGTGCGTAAGGGATTATCCAGATGTCTACACGTCAATCTTCGTTATATATTTTTTTCCCTCTTCTTCCTTGTCCTCATTCTTTTCCTCTTTTTTTTCTTTTTTCCTCCTTCTCTTCCTCCTTCTCCTTCTCCTCCTTCACTTCCTTTCTGCTCCTCCAATTTCTTTTCTCTCCTCTTTTTTTTTCTTCTTCACCTTCATTTCACGGTGTTTATCCTTCTCCTATTTTCCTCACTATTATTTTTATTATTATCAATATTATCATTATCATTATTATTATCACTATTATTATTTTCATCTCTGTTTTATCTTGTTATGTTTCTCTTTCCCAGTGTCTTTTAATTCTCTTCTCGTTCATTAATTTATCATATTTTTTCGTTATCTTTATTTCAACTCGTATATATTAATTTCTTAGCCTGTCTTCGTGTTTTTATCTTTTTCTTTGTTAATTTCTTACCCTGTTATGATTTCTTTCTTTCTTTGTTTATTTCTCATCCTGTCTTCGTTTCTCTTTCCTTTGTTTCATCTCTTTCTGACCTGTCTTCTTTTCTCTCCATTTTACCTTTTTATTTATGTCTTCTTTTCTCTTTCCGTTGCTCTTCCTATTTATCAACCTGTCTTCAGTTCTCCATTTTCATCCTTTCCTCAACTTGTCTTCATTTTTCTTCTATTTATCAACCTGTTTCTCATTTATGTTTCCTTTCCTTTCCTTTCAATTTCTTACTCTCTTCATTCTCTCCATATTTATTTTCATTACTCTGTCTTCTTTCTTCTTCTTTCCGTTCCTCTATCTATTCATCAACCTGTCTTCAGTTCTCCTTTTTTATCTATTCCTCAACTTGTCTCCATTTTTCTTCTATTTATCAACCTGTTTCTTCATTTATTTTTCCTTTCCTCTCCTTTCGATTTCTTACTCTCTTCATTCTCTCCATATTTATTTTCATTACTCTCTTCTTCCTCTCTCTCTCTTCTTTCTTCGTCTTTCCGTTCCTCTATCTATTTATCAACCTGTCTTCAGTCCTCCTTTTTTATCCATTCCTCAACCTGTCTTCATTTATCTCCTACTTTATTTTTCTCCATTTCTCGGCCTGTCTTCATCTGTCCTTGTCTTCATCTCCTTCCTGAGCCAATTAGAAACCGCTGTGAGTTTTCTTCGGTTTCATTTCGTTTTCTGAGTCACTCCCTCATCGCCTTCTGCACTCGTCTTGGTCTCAATACACTTGCCTGTCTGTCTGTCTGTGTGTTTGTCTGTGTTTGCCTGGCTTTCAATTTGGCTGGTTCGATGAATTGAAATTATTGAAGGTTGGATATCTGCTTGTTTGTCCGTCTGTGTGTGATTGTGTTATGTGTGTGTGTGTGTGTGTGTGTGTGTGTGTGTGTGTGTGTGTGTGTGTGTGTGTGTATATTTGTTGTCTGTGTATGTCTATGTATGTTTGTGTTTCTGTTTCTGTCTGTCTCTTTTTGTGGTGTTTGTGTGTGTTTGTTTCATCATCAGTATGTGTTTTTGTGTTTGTCTGTCTGTCTGTCTTTTTATCTATCTGTCTATCTGTCTATCTGTAAGTGCATATCTATCTGTCTCATTTTCTCTATCTGTCTGTATCTGTTTCTCTATTTGTCTGTCTGTTTGAGGTTATGAAGTTGCCTGTGTGCCTGTCTGTGTGTCTGTCTGTATGTCTGTTTGTCTGTTTCTGACTGTGTGTTAGCTGTGTTTCCCCATCTGTCTGTGTCTGTGTTTGACGGGGTGGCAGAGAGAGAGAGAGAGAGAGAGAGAGAGAGAGAGAGAGAGAGAGAGAGAGAGAGAGAGAGAGAGAGAGAGAGAGAGAGAGAGAGAGAGAGAGAGAGAGAGACTGACTGCATTACATAGATGGATGGTTTGGCCTAATGGATGGGTATGTTAATGGCTGTTTGTCTTTCATTTTGTCTGTCAGTCACTTTCCTCTTCAGTCACTCAGTCGCTTTATTTCTTTTTTCTTTATTTTTTTTTCTTTTTTATCCTTTCCTTTCCCTTTTTCGTGGAAGCTTCTATTTCTCCGTCACTTTCTCATATTGTTCAGTTTCTCTTCTCTCTCTCTCTCTCTCTCTCTCTCTCTCTCTCTCTCTCTCTCTCTCTCTCTCTCTCTCTCTCTCTCTCTCTCTCTCTCTCTCTCTCTCTCTCTCTCTCTCTCTCTCTCTCTCTCTCTCTCTCTCTCTCTCTCTCTCTCTCTCTCTCTCTCTCTCTCTCTCTCTCTCTCTCTCTTCCTTGCCTTTGCTGTCCTTCATCTTCCACCTTTGATTAGATAGTTTGTGTAGCTTGTCACAAACAGCCTCGTAAGAACCAGCAGGTCTGCTGTTGTTTGTTCTTCCTGTGTGTCATTGTGTTCTCTCTCTCTCTCTCTCTCTCTCTCTCTCTCTCTCTCTCTCTCTCTCTCTCTCTCTCTCTCTCTCTCTCTCTCTCTCTCTCTCTCTCTCTCTCTCTCTCTCTCTCTCTCTCTCTCTCTCTCTCTCTCTCTCTCTCTCTCTCTCTCTCTCTCTCTCTCTCTCTCTCTCGCCTCTGGTCATATTGTCAAATTGAATCACTTATTGTTATATTCATCGACGATATGACACGTTCAGAGAGAGAGAAAAAGACTCATTCTCTTATGTCCTCTTCTTCTCTTTTTTTTTTCTCTCTCTCTCCCTCCTTATGAATTGCTCTATATTTCTTTATTTTTTCTTCCTCTGCATTTAAAAAGCTTTGTAGTACAGAGATTCATGTGTCGTTAAGAGGAGGAGGAGGAGGAGGAGGAGGAAGAAGAAGACAAGTGAGCAATGCAGAAATTTCGAGGTGAACACACACACACTCTCTCTCTCTCTCTCTCTCTCTCTCTCTCTCTCTCTCTCTCTCTCTCTCTCTCTCTCTCTCTCTCTCTCTCTCTCTCTCTCTCTCTCTCTCTCTCTCTCTCTCTCTCTCTCTCTCTCTCTCTCTCTCTCTCTCTCTCTCTCTCACGGCTTACTTTCCTCCAAGCATTCTTTCCTCACTCTCATAATATTATTCTCTCCTCCCAACTCTTCTCTCCCTCCTTCTCCTCCTCCTTCTCTCCTTCCTTCCTTCCTTCCTTCCTCACTTTACTCCCTCCTTCTCCTCCTCCTTCTCTCCTTCCTTCCTTCCTTCCTTCCTCACTTTTCTCCCTCCTCTAACATTTAGCTATTTTGTTTTGTTTTCCTCCTTTCTCCTTTTCCTTTCTTCCTTCCTTCCTTCCTTCCTTCCTTCCTTCCCTTCACATCCCACCTGTCATTTATTTATATCTTCCTCTCTCCTTTCACGTCATCCTTACACATATTTCCTTTTTCTCTTCCCTCTTTCTCTCCTTCCCTCCCTTCTTTCTACCTTCCTTTCATATCATTTTTCATGCTCTTCTCTTTTTCCTTTCTTCCTTCCTTCATTCTCTCCCTTCTTCTCTTCCTCCTCCTCCGTTCCCCTCTCTCATATTATTTTTTATCCTTGCATGTTTTTCGCTCCTCCCTCTCTCTTTAATTCTCTCCCTCTCTTTCCTCCCTCTCCCTCCCTCTTCTTTCTTTCCTCCTCTCTTTGTTTTTTTCCTATTTCGATAAAACTAGAAACATTTTTTTCCTTATTAAATATATATATATATATATATATATATATATATATAGAGAGAGAGAGAGAGAGAGAGAGAGAGAGAGAGAGAGAGAGAGAGAGAGAGAGAGAGAGAGAGAGAGAGAGAGACAGACAAGGTATATTAAGTGTAAAAGGAAATGGAAGAGACAGGAATAAAGAGAGGAGAGGGAGAAAGAAGAGGAAAAGATTGAGAGAAAGACGGAGAGAGAGAGAAAATACGAGGAGACAAGAAAAAGGCGTAACGAATAAAGAAATGGAGGAAAAAATAAAGGAAGGAAGAAAAAGGGAAGGGAGAAGAAGGAAGAGGTGACAAAGTGATAAAATAAATACAAAGATGTGAGATAGAGAAAGAGAATGACAGTGAGAGAATACAGAATAAAGAAAAAAAAAAGAAAAATAGAGAGAGGAAGGAAAAAAAGATAGGATTGACGAGAACGAAGAGAAATACGATAAAAAAAAACAAAGAAAAAGGAAATAAAAAAAGGAAAGGAACAAAAATGAAGTAAGAAAGAAGCAGTTACAGGAAGGGAAAGGAAGGAGGAGGAGGAGGAGGAGGAAGAGTAAGAGGCGGAGGAGGAGTAGGAAAAGAAAAACGGAAAATGAGAAAAAAGAGAAGGAAAGTTGGGGAGATAGAAAATCGTAAACAGAAGAGAGAGAGAGAGAGAGGAAAAAAGAGAAAGGCGGAGGAATACAAAAACAACAAGAAAAAAAATCGAGGAAGTTAAGCAAAACAAAAATGAGAGGAAATGGAGGAGAAATAGACGAGAAGTAAAAGCGGGAGGAGGAGGAGGAGGAGGAGGAGGAGGAGGAGGAGGAAGACAAATTTAAGAACATGGAGCAAGGGAGAGAAAGTTAAGGAATAAAGGGATGAAGAGAGGACAGAAAAAATGAAGAGAGTTTTGTTGAAAGGAAGAAAAAATATAAACTAAATGATGGAGGAGGAGGAGGAAGAGGAAGAAGAGGAGGAGGAGGAGGAGGAGGAGGAGGAGGAGGAGGGAAAGTGAAGTAGGGGAGGAAGAACACGACGCAACATGAAGAGAGAGAGGAGAGAGAATGGAGAGAGAGGGAGAGAAAAAGGAGAGTAAAGTGTAGGCGAATGGAGACAGAATAAGAAATATGAGTAGGAGAAGGAAGAAGAAGAAAAAGAAGAACAAAAAGAAGAAGAAGAAGAAGAGGGATTAAGTGAAAGAGGAGAAGTTAGAAGTAATGTATAAGGAAAAGGAAAGAGAAATGACAAAATGAAGAAAAAGAAGAAAGGAAGGAGGAGGAAGAGCTGGAACAATGCAAGAGGAGAAGGAAAGACGAAGCAAGAAAGAAAGAATAAAGGAGAATGAAGACGAGGAGAGATGAACAAGAAGAAAGAAAAAAATGGAAGAAGAGAGGGGAAGACAGAAAGGAATAAAGGAAGAATAAAGGAGGAGGAAAAGGAAGAGAAGAGATAGAAATAGAAGGAGAAAGAGAGAAAGGGGAGCGCTGGATGAATAATAGTAGAGAAAGCGAAGTGTGGAACAAGGAAGACATGGAAGTAGTAGAAATGGAGGAGGGGGAGGAGAAGGAGGAAGAGGAAGAGGAAGGGCGTGGAAGGAGGGGAGGTTGTTGATGTAGATAACTTTAACGAGGAAGCCGTGGGGGTGGTGGTGGTGGTGGAGGGGGGGGGGGAGTGATTAGGAGGGGAGGTCACCTGTAATAGGGAAGAAATATCTGTCCTCATTAGCTGCTGATTAACTGTGGAGCAATTATCGTTATTATTATTATTATTATTATTATTATTATTATTATTATTATTATTGTTATTTTGGTAGTAGTAGTAGTAGCAGCAGTAGTAGTAGTAGTAATAGTAGTAGTAGTAGTAGTAGTAGTAGAAATAGTAGAAAAGTCTGATGTAATGATGTGTTCCTTTGTTGTCTAAGTAGCTTTTTTTAGGCCTCTCTTGATTGGCTGGACAAGAACAAGAGAATAAAAACAGCTCCGAATGTTATACCTTTTACACAGTTGCCATACGTAGAACTCATCAAATTGGTACTGGAAAAAACATATCCGCTTATATACAGTGGTTGGTGGAACGACTCGGAAGGAAAACCAACTTTTCGAACAAGGGGTGTGGTGTGTTGGCAGCGTCCATCACGGGAGCCGCGGATTAATGTAAACGTGGCTGGCTTTGTCCGTAGACTTTACCGCGTCATTGTCACAGTAACGATCCGCCCGTAGCACACCATTAGCTCTGTTTGGGTGTGAAAACTGGTGGCAGATTGGTGGAAATCTTGCTGAAAAACACCTAATCAGTCTGCAAGTGTTAAATGTGGCTGGATATTTATTAAGACTGTTAAAATATATGCAAACGTTTTGAGTATAACAATTAACTTTCGAAAAACATATCGTCACCCTCATGAAATAATCACCTAAGTCATTTTTCAGCGATTTCCAGGTTTTTGTCTACATCAATTTTTCGAAATGTGACGCCCATTTTTCTATAGATGTCTTCGTCTTTCGGGGTTTCAGTGTTATAGAATTGACCTTTTCATTCCTGCCTAAATTTTAAGCCAAATGAGATAATGGCAATTCTTTTCCTATTTCCTGTAATGTAGAAAATAATGACTTAGGCAGTTTGTTTACGAAGGTGACGATATGTGAGGTCAACAGTCATTGCTGATTCTAATAGTGCCAGGCGTAACTGTCTATCTTGTACACGCGGTGAGCTGAGGCAAATACTATAGGAACATGTAACGTGAGAGCTTGTGGGATTGGCAGACAACTTCCACGAGAGCAAGAAAGGAAGCCAGCCATTTATGAGAGGCCTGACAAACGCCGCATAAGGGCCAGAGGAATGCTTTGTTTAACCAGACTATATAATCATTACTACTTATACAACTATTGCTACTACTGTTACTACTACTACTACTATTACTATTACTACTACTACTACTACTACTACGACCACTACCAGTGACGAGACTTATTATGAAAGTACCATACATAAGTAATTTAACTAACAGAAAATCTCTCTCTATCTCATTATCTATCTATCTATCTGTCTGTCTTTCTCTCTCACGGCCAGCAGCACAGGTAATTACAATCACTAATTAAAAAGTGTAATGACTCCATCCAAAGTAACAGCCGGGCACGTGAATAGCAACACCCTGCTTCGAATAATTGTAACGGCGATTGTAACAGAGGAGGAAGAGTGTGATTGTGTGCTGAATGACGTGTGTGTGTGTGTGTGTGTGTGTGTGTGTGTGTGTGTGTGTGTGTGTGTGTGAGAGAGATAAGAGGGAAGTGTATTAGAGAGAGAGAGAGAGAGAGAGAGAGAGAGAGAGAGAGAGAGAGAGAGAGAGAAATTAAATTAGTCAGATCCGTTCTGCATAAGCTAATGTGACGAGAAGGGGAGGAGGGAGAGGGGGGTAAGGTCCTCCTCCTTCTCCTCCTCCTCCTCCTCCTCTTCCTCTTCCTCCTCCTCCTCTTCCTCCTCCTCCTCTTCCTCCTCCAGTATGCATCACCTCGTTTCGGTCGACAGCTTGCAAGTGACGTGTGTATGTGTGTGTGTGTGTGTGTGTGTGTGTGTGTGTGTGTGTGTGTGTGTGTGTGTGTGTGTGTGTGTGTGTGTGTGTGTGTGTGTGTGTGAAGTGAGACATGAATAAACAGAGAGGTGAAAGTCACACACACACACACACACCATTCATAATTAGATATTCACACTCAGAGAGAGAGAGACTATTATCACAAAAAAAACAGCAGAGTAGAAATAATTATGGGTCTATAGGGTCCCTTAAACTTGTCTAATTAATTAAATGGTTTCTGGTTGGCTAATGAGACGGATAATGACATCACTCTAATATAAAGTTTTAATGGCTCAGGTAATAATTATGGTGATGGATTTTCAAGGTTTTTTTTTATTGTCATCATTGAAAGACTCGTGTGTGTTTGTGTGTGGGGGTGGAGGGGAGGAGGTGTGTGTGTGTGTGTGTGTGTGTGTGTGTGTGTGTGTGTGTGTGTGTGTGTGTGTGTGTGTATGTTTTAGATTGCTAGTGATATATAGAATAGATAGATGAATAGATAGATAGATTGACTGATTGATATACAGATAGATAAGTTAATTGATAGATTGAAGTACTGTTAGATAAGTTGACAGATAGATAGATTGATAGATAGGTAGATCACTTGAAAGATAAGTAGATAAATATGAAGATAAATAGATACATGAGGTAATATATAGTTAGACTTTAAAATAGACATAGAAAAAAAATCACCATTCACAAAAGTAGACACACAGCAATTTTGACCAACCCAAGTGACCACATCACCATTAAACCCAACCCCTCTAGACTTGACCTGACGTGACCTGATTTGACCTGCCCTGACCTCAGCTGACCTCGCCTCCCATGTACGACCACCAGCTAGCGACCTGACCTTCACTCTAGTCTAAATTAGTGCGTGGCGCGACGAATTATGTGCAGCGTATATCGTGTTCGCTAGTCTGATTACATAGTTTCTCTTCCTCCTCCTCCTCCTCCTCCTTCAGATATAATCCTGCTCCTCATCTTCATCCTTTTCCTCCTCCTCCTCCTCCTCCTCCTCCTCTTGATCTTATTTCTACTCCTAATTCTCCTTTTCTCTTCCTTCTCTTAATTCTCCTCCACTTCCTCCTCCTCCTTCTATCTTACTCCTATTTCTGCTATTTTTTTCTTTTACTGTTACTCCTGTTATTACTCCTCCTCCTCCTCCTCCCTTTCCTCCTGCTCTTCCTCCCCCTCCTCCTCCTCCTCCTCCTCATTCTCTTTCTATTTTTGTTCCTACTCTTTTTCTTTCTTCTTTCCTTCTTTACCTGACTCCTCGTATTTATCTGATTTGCGTCTTCTTCAATCTCCTGGTTCTCATTCTTCATTTATTTTGTTCCTATTCCCTTTTTTCTCTGTCTGTTTATTTTGCTTTCCTTTACTTCACTATGCATCTGCTTTGTATTCATTCTTCTGTTTCCTGATTCTTTCTTTTTCTTTCTCTGTTTCGTATCCTCTTTCTATCTTGTTCTTTATTTTTCTCTCTTCTTTCTTCCTTACCTCGTTATCAGTTTGAGTTTTACCTTTTTCCTTCTTCTGGTTTTCTTTCTATTTGTGTCTCATCCTCATCTCCCTCCTTCTCTTTTTCCTTTTTCTCTCTTCCTCTGCGTTCTTGACCTTTTGATTCTTTTTCTTCCTCTCCTCCTCCTCCTTCTTTATTTACTTTATTCTTCTGACTCTTTCTCTTTTATCCTCCTTTTGGTTATGTTTCATTTTTTGTTTTCTATTCCTGTTCCTCCTACTCCTCCTCTTTCTTTCTTTACCTCTTCGTCATCCTGTTTCTCCTTTCTCTTCTTCTTTTACTCCTCTTCCTCCCGTTAATCTTCTTGTTCCACTTTCACGTCTTCAAAAAGTATATTCCCTTCTCGCTTTCTTTATTCATATATTTCTCTTTATTTTCCTCCTTGTTCTACTTTTCTTCATGCCCAAGGTTCTTCTTCTCTTCCTCTCTGACTTGACTCTCTTTCGTTTTATCTGATGTATTCCTAAACTTTTAGTCTTTGTTTTCCTTTCTCTACTTTTTTTTTTAGAACTCAAGAACATCGAGTCTGCATGAGGCTGGTCGGCTTACAAGGGGAAGCTTATGTAAACCCAACGTTGTCTATTCTTCCTATCTATCCTCTCTATCTATCTCTTGTTTATCTATCCTTCTATTTTATATCATCTTCCTATCACTCCTTCCTGCCTCTCCTTCCTCTCTATATTTCCTTTCTGTCCCTTCTATCCATCCCTCTCCTCCTTTCTATCTCTCCATCCTATCTCTCATTAATATTCTCCTTCCATTGCAATTCCCTCATTCCTATTTATCCTTTGCCATCTCTATTTTTCTATCTCTTCTTCCCGCCTCTTCCCGTCTGCCCTTCCTCATTTTCCTTCCCGTCTATCATTCCTGTCTAATCTTATCTGTCTGTCCGATCCACGGGTTTATCTTTCTTTTCTTAGTGTGTCCGTCTTATTTGCACGCCCAATACGGCTGCCAAGTCTCCTCCTCTCATTCGGCAAATATCAATAACGTCAGAATGTATTTAACAAAGCTCTCTCCAGACTTTAATATCTCTCTCTCTCTCTCTCTCTCTCTCTCTCTCTCTCTCTCTCTCTCTCTCTCTCTCTCTCTCTCTCTCTCTCTCTCTCTCTCTCTCTCTCTCTCTCTCTCTCTCTCTCTCTCTCTCTCTCTCTCTCTCTCTCTCTCTCTCTGAATGCTTGTTTGTTGAGGGCTTTCACTGGTCATGCATGTGTGTGTGTTTGAGTGTGTGTGTGTGCGTGTGTGTGTGCGTGTGTGTGTGTGTGTCATTGCCCTTGACTGGAAGACGATTATATTTAGATGCATGTGTGTGAGAGAGAGAGAGAGAGAGAAATCAATCACCATTCAAATAACAGGAAGTAAGGGGAGAGAAAAAGAGAGAGAGAGAGGGTAAAAGATGATGATGTTAATTGAAGAGAGAGAGAGAGAGAGAGAGAGAAATGAAAAGAGAAAGGAGGAGGAGGATAAAAACAAAGGGAGAAGAGAGAAAGTAGAAGGAAAGATAAATTAAATGAAAAGGGTCGTATTTTAGATCCATATAATTGCCTTTTTTCTCCTCCTCCTCCTCCTCCTCCTCCTCCTCCTCCTCTTTCTATCATTATTATCACCACCACCATCACAAAACAAAAACAACAACAATAACTAAAGTCTTATCTGCAAATTTCCGGTTCTCTCTCTCTCTCTCTCTCTCTCTCTCTCTCTCTCTCTCTCTCTCTCTCTCTCTCTCTCTATATCTCTCTCTCTCTCTCTCTCTCTCTCTCTCTCTCTCTCTCTCTCTCTCTCTCTCTCTCTCTCTCTTAGGGACAGAATCATGCAAACACACACACACACACACACACACACACACACAGAGAGAGAGAGAGAGAGAGAGAGAGAGAGAGAGCTATTGTATTCTGTTTCAACACTCAGAACACAACACCAACTCCCCGGTCATCAGGATTGCAACGTCAACTGCAACAACAACAACAACAACAACAACCACAACAACAGCAATACTATCAGGGAAAATAATTGTAGAAAAGTCTGCAACGACACACCACCAGTTTCATCACCACCACCACCACCACCACCACCACTAACAACACCACTACCACCGTCAACACTACCACTATCATCACCACCATCAGCATCATAGTTGCCCATTCACCACCTCACATCATAACCATTCATCACCACCACCATCACCACCACCATTACATTAACCACTATTACCCTCATCAATTAGTAAGAATAATAGGAACATTAAAATGACAACCACAATCAGGAATACCACCACCACCACCACCACCAACAACAACAACAACAACAACAACAACAACAACCCATCACAACCAAAAAACAATAACACACCCACCCACCCACACACACACACACACACACACACACACACACACACACACGCACACGCACACGCACACATTGTTTCGCTGAATAGATGGACTTTTTTCCCTCACATATTCATTACAACGGGTATTTTTCTCTCTGCCCAGGAAAATAAATTATACATCATGGGCGCAACTTTTTACGTCCCTCTCCCACTTTTATTTCCTCTCTCCTGCACTTTAATTTCTCTTGCACAGTTTGCCCTTTTTTCTCTCTCTCTCGCTCTCACTCGTGGCCTATTTCTGTATTTGTGGGTCTGTGTGTGTGTGTGTGGGAGGGGGGGGTATGTGTATGTAGGGGGGTGTAGTTTTGTGTGTCGAAGTGTCTGTCTTTCTGTTTGTTATCCTGTCTGTTATTCTTTCTTTGTCTGTGTCGATCTGTTTGTGTTTCTATCTATCTATCTATCGCCCTTTTTTTTCTCTATTTCATTCTCTCGCATTTTCTTTCCTGCACTTTTTTTGCCTCATTTTCTTTTATTCTTTTTAATTGTCTTTCATTCTCTCTTTTAATTTCTCTTTCGCTTTCATTTTATTTTTCTATCTATCTGTCTATCTATCTATCTATCCATCGCTCTTTTTTTCTCTCTTTCATTCTCTTGCATTTTCTTTCTTGCACTTTTTTTTGCCTCATTTTCTTTTATTCTTTTTAATTATCTTTCATTCTCGCTTTTAATTTCTCTTTCATTCTCTCTCACGTTCTTTCTCTTTCATTTTCTTTTTCTATCTATCTATCTATCTATCTATCTATCTATCTATCTATCTATCTATCTATATGTCTGTCTATCTCAGGCCTCAGTTTCATCCACTTCATCATCATAATCTTTTAACCCACATCACATTTCATTAACACGGAGCAGAATTTCTTTTTCCATTTTATTTCCTCAATTTTTTTACCGTCCTTTTTACCTCCATATTTTTTGTACCTAATCAATCTTCATCACACATTACGATTCATTAACATTCTATTTTATGTTTATTTTCTTATGTTTTCTACCTCACGCTTTTTTTTTACTTTTTTCTTCTTTGTTTACACTTTTTTTGCTTCCTATCTATCTGTATATTGTTCTATCTATCTCAAGCCTCTATTTCGTCCACTTTTCCCCAGTATAATCTTTTCACCCACAATTCATTTCATTAACACACAAGAACTTTTTTTTTTCATTCTATTTTCTCTGTTTTTTTTTACCTGTTTTATTTTTTTATTTTTTTTTTACGTTTTATTTTTTATACCTTCAACTTTTTCACACTTCCCTAATTTGTATCCCTCGTTACAATTCATTAACACACTAGTATTTTTTTTTTCATTTTATTATCTTGTTGTTTTTTTTGGTTCCTGTTACTTTTACCACTTGATTTTTTGTACCTTCTCAACTTTTAACTTTTTTATTTACGTTTTTTTTTTCACTTTACAATTCATTAACTCAACTTTTATTTTCCTATTTTATTTTCTTATGTTTTCTACCTCACGCTATTTTACTTTCCTATTCCTTTTACTTTCTGATTTTTTGTATCTTCTCAACTTTTAACTTCATTATTTACGTTTTTTTCCACTTTACAATTCATCAACACAACATTTATTTTCCTATTTTATTATCTTATGTTTTCTACCTAACGCTATTTTGCTCCTTTTACTTCCTGATTTTTTGTACCGCCTCAACTTTTTGCTTCGCTATTTACAACTTTTTTTCTCCCTCCTGGCGTGTAACCCAACAAGGTGTGCCGCGGCGGGGCGTGGAATGTGGAGACGGTTAAGAGCCTAAGAATGTAATTTGGCCCTGTTCTCTCTTTTTCTTTTCTTTCTCCTATTTTTTATAACCTCATTTTTTCTCTTTTTGATTAACTTTCATTCGCCGTCGTCCTCTTTCTCTTTCATTCTCTTCTTTCTCTGTTATTGTATCTTTTTCTCTCTTTTTTTCCTTCATCCTCTTTCTTTTTCATTATCTTTTTCCTTCTCTTTTATTCTGTCTTTTCTCTCTCTTTTTCTCCTTCATTCTCTTTCTTTTTCCTTCTCTTTTTCCTTCTCTTTTATTCTGTCGTTTCTCTCTTTTTCTCCTTCATTCTCTTTCTTTTTCATTCGGTGTCTTCTAGCTTTTCTCTGTTATTCTCTTTTTCTTTCTCTTCATTTTCTCTTTTTCTTTTCCATTCTCTTTCTTCTTTATAACATTTTCTATTTTTCTTTCTCTTCATTCTCTTTTTCACTTTCATTATCTTTCTTTCTTTCTTTTTTCTTTCTTTTTTCACTTTTTGCTTCTCATTTTCTCTTTTCCTTTCTTTTCATTCTCTCTCTCTCTCTCTCTCTCTCTCTCTCTCTCTCTCTCTCTCTCTCTCTCTCTCTCTCTCTCTCTCTCTCTCTCTCTCTCTCTCTCTCTCTCTCTCTCTCTCTCTCTCTCTCTCTCTCTCTCTCTCTCTCTCTCTCTCTCTCTCTCTCTCTCTCTCTCTCTCTCTCTCTCTCTCTCTCTCTCTCTCTCTCTCTCTCTCTCACCCTGGAGGACTTATTATCTTATTAACACTCATTCCACTTTTTTTCAGTATCATGCATTAAAACCAGTGTGGGAATTGCAGCTGGCCTAATTAGATTCATTATATTATGTTACTACTGCTACTACTACTACTTCTACTGCTCCTGCTTCTTTCTACTTTTTTTTCCCTCTATTCCTCCTTTCTTACTTCCGTTTCTCCCTTCTCTTCATACTTTCTGCTACCATTTCTCCTCTATTTCCTGCGTTCGTTTCTCTCTTCCTTATATCTGTTTTCCTTCCACTGTTTCCTTCCTTTGCTCTTCTTTCGTAACCTTTCAGACCTTATCTTCTCCTTCCATATCCCTTTCACTCATACTTTGTCCCTTTCTTTTCCATTTCTTATATTTTTAGCTTCGTAAGTAATATTATAATTGCTTTTTATCATTGTTACTACTACTACTACTACTACTATTACTACTACTACTACTGTAACTATTAAGAATATTCAAGAGAGTAAAACGTAGGAGCTTGAAGTGGAGGAAGAAAAGGAAGAGGTAGAAATCATAAGGAGAAAGAATAAGAAAAAGCAGAAGAGAGGAAATACGAAAGAAGTAGAAGAGAGAAGAAAGAGGAAGAAAGCAGGTTAAAGAAAGAGAAAGAAAAATATGAAAAAAATAAGAAGAAAAAAATACAAAAGGAGTAGGAGAAAAAGAGAAAAAGGAAATAGGAATGAAGAAAGATAAAGAAGAAGAAGAATATGAAGAATACGATAGAGAAAACAAAACAAAAATAAAAGACGTAAGAGAAAGAGAAGAAGCATGAAAAATAACGAGTAAAGAAAGGGGAAAGACGAAGAGGAATGTGTTAAGAAATGGCGTCAAGATTTTTTTTTTTTCTCATTCATATTTTTAGCTTGTGTATCGTTTTCTTCCCCTGCCTCCCCCTCTCTCACTCAGGTGTATAAATAGACAGGTATGTTTATTAAAAGCCTGAATACGTCTTGCTCAGAATATGGAGGATTTTTGATAAGTACATTCCGCCACAAATACCCTCTAGTTAAACTGAGGAACTATCTTTTTTTTACATTTATATAGATTTTTTCAGTTACTATTTTTGGCTTAGGATTTTTTTTTTAGTACTTGTTCATGTTTCAGGATTTCATTTAGGTTTTAAGAATTTTCTTAGCATTTTTTAACATTTTTCTTACATTTTTTAGCGTTTTTAGTATTGTTTTATATTTGTTTTACACTTTTTAGCGTTTTCAGCATTTTTTTCACAATTTTTAGCGTTTTTAGCATTTTTAAAATATTTTTTACACTTTTTAGCGGTTTTAGCTTTTTTACATTTTTTTACACAGCGTTTTTAGTATTTTTTTATATTTTCACCAATTTCCTTAACCTTTTCCTACGTTTTATGATTTTTTTTCAGTAATTTTTTTTTATCTTTTAGGAAGTTTCAACATTTTTTTTTCAAAGTTCAAGCAGTTACCTCTTATCATTTTTATAGTTCTTATACTTCACATTATAGTATATAAATTTTACTTTTGCATCCATTTCCTCCTTTAGCATTTTTCTTACTTTTTATCATTATTTCCTTCTACGCATTTTCACTTGAGAGCATTTTTCTTACATTTTACATCCTTCCGCTGTTTTATCTTTTTTTACTTTTTTTTTCTTCCCCTCAACAATTTGTATGGCCTTGACCTCCTCTATTTAATTAACCTTGAATCTGGTGCTATTGAACCCCCACGCGCTTTTATTTTGTTTTCTATAATCAACTCACAATCTTTTTTTATCCTTATTATCTTTGTTTCCTTTTTCACCTTCATCAATCATAAAAAAATATCTAAGTCTTCCTTTTCATCAATAAATCCTCCATTCCTATATTTAATTTTTCACTTCCTTTCTTCGCCTTTCTCTAAGATTTCTTTCTAAACACACAACTGCTTTCTCGATTTCACTTATTTTTTCGCTTTCCAACAATTTAATTATGTTTTCTTTTGTTTCTTCTTTAATTCGTTTATTCTGCTTCTTTCTCTCTTTTCGTCACTTTTCCATTGATTCCCTTCCCAAACACAATATATATTTCTTGTTTCCCATTTTCGTTGTAGCTGTTTCCTGTTCTCCTTCCTCTCCTTCGTTCTTTTCAACTACACAATTCTCCTTTTCTTCCATTTTATTTTACTTTCCATTCTCCCTTTTATTCGTTATTCTTTATTCTCCTCCAATACAACACATTTCTTTTTCCTTTCAATGTCTTCCTTCCTTCCTTCTTCCTCCCATCCTTTCCTTCCTCTCCTTCCTTCTTTCCAACTGTACAATTCTCATTTTCTTCCATTTTGCGTTACTTCCCATCCACTTTTTATTTCTTATTCCTTATTCTTCCTCCAACACAATACACGCTTTTATCCTTTCAATGACCTCCTTCCCTCCTTCTTCCTTCCCTTCTTTCTTTCTTCCTTCCTCATGTTTCTTTTTCTCCTTATTCCTCTTCTCTTTTTCTCTTATTTTCAGTGTTCTATTCTTTGCCAACACAACACACATTATTATATTTTGAGTGTCCCTTTTTCCTCCTTTCTTTCTTACCTCATTTGTTTTTTTCTCTTTACCGCCTCGACGTTTTAATATTTATCCTCTCCCCGCTTTTCCTTTTTATCTCATTCCTTATCTTCTATTCTTCCCTGACACGAAATGTTTTTATCTTTCCTCCTTTCTTTCTTCCCTTATTTTTATCGGACTTTTATATGTCGTGTTTCTCATTCTCCATTCATCTCTTCGTTTATTCTTCTTTGTATTTTTTTATTTACAACCACAAACATTTACTTTTTTTATTAATTTACTGTCTTATTCTTTTCTTCCTTACTTACTTCCTTCCCCTTCTTTCATTTTCATCTTTGTCTAACTCCTTATTCACATATTTCTATCATTTCACTATCCTCCTTCCCTACTTCCATCCTTCCTACCTTCCTTCCTTCCTTCCTTCCTTTTCATTGACGTTTACTTCTAACTTCCTTTTTTCTCCTCTCTATTCAATTGCTTTTTTTTTTCAAGACAATACAAATCCATTCTGCTATTAATTTCTTCTTTCATTATCTTCTTCCATCTAAACTTTCTTCTCTTGTTCTTTTCATCTTTGTCTAACTCCTTTTTCTTTTCCTTGTTTCCTTCTCTCCTTTCAATTAATTCTTCTCCCAGACACAAGAAACATTGACACGCACAGTTTCCTTTTCTCTCTGCGTTAGTTTCATGCTCTCCTTCCCGCCTTAATTCCTTCCTGCCTTCCTCCCTTTCTTACTTTTATTTTCTCTCCGTTCATGGTTTTTCGTCCCCTTGGAAACGTTTGTATTCACGGAACGTTTTGAGGCAACGTTTAAAAGATGCACCCGGCAATTTTCAAGTTTAGGAACACACACACACACACACACACACACACACACACACACACACACACACACACACACACACACACACTCACAGATGCACAAACACACACACACACACACACACACACACATACACACACACACACAGTTAAACATAAAAGCAGCTAACGAGCGAACATAACAAGTCTAACGAGGAAAAAAACAACACACACACACACACACACACACACACACACACACACACACACACACACACACACACACACACACTTATATGGTTACAATAATTACATAAATCATTGCAATCAATCACCAAATAATAATATAATCAGATAGTTATATTTAATCACTAATATATAATGAGAGAGAGAGAGAGAGAGAGAGAGACTCATCCTGAAAGTGGGAGTTCTTGTAATGGTTTGGGTTGTTACTGTTTTCCTCTCTCTCTCTCTCTCTCTCTCTCTCTCTCTCTCTCTCTCTCTCTCTCTCTCTCTCTCTCTCTCTCTCTCTCTCTCTCTCTCTCTCTCTCTCTCTCTCTCTCTCTCTCTCTCTCTCTCTCTCTCTCTCTCTCTCTCTCTCTCTCTCTCTCTCTCTCTCTCGTTTCACTGACATTAACAATAAAAATTCTCCCCTGTGTGTGTGTGTGTGTGTGTGTGTGTGTGTGTGTGTGTGTAGTTTGGTTTGCATAATGTTCTTACTATCATCATTATCATCATTATTATTATTATTATTATTGTTATTATTATTATTATTATTATTATTATTATTATTATTGTTATTATTATTATTATTTTTATTATTGTTATTTTTCTTTTTTTCCAGGTAAGAAGCAACACCCGCCCCCCTACCCCCAACCCCCCTACCCCCTACCCCCCTACCCCCTTCCCCCCCTATCCCCCTACCCCCCCTTCAAGCCTAAAGGTGAGTGGCAGGTAAAATTAGCTCCCCTTTACCTCCTCCTCCTCCTCCTCCTCCTCCTCCTCCTCTTCTTCATCTTCCTCCTCCTCCACCTCCTATGCCATTCCACCCAGCCTCATTAACCGGTTCCCCTCCTCCTCCTCCTCTTCCATCTCCTCCTTCTCCTCCTCCTCCTCCTCCTCCCCCTCGTTTCCTTCCTCCACCTCTTCCACATCCTCTTCCTCCTCCTCGTAACCGCCTCAACTCTTTCCTTCCTCCATTACCTCTTCCTCCTCCTCCTCCTCCTGCTGCTCCTTCTTCGTGTGTCCTTGCTTATCCTCCTCCTCCTTTTCCTCCTCCTCCTTCTCCTTTTTTGTGTCGTCTTCCTCCTTCTCTTCGACCTCCTCCTCCTCTTCTTCCTGTTCCTCTTTCTTTTTTGTGTGTTCCTCCTCCTCCTCCTCCTCCTCTTCCTCCTTCTCCTGATCACCATAACTGTTCTCTTCCATCTTTTCTCCATCTCCTCCACCTCCTCTTCCTCCTCCTCCTCCACCTCCTCTTCCTCATCGTAAGTGCTACACCTTTCCTCCTCCTCTGCCTCTTCTTCCTCTTTCTCCTCCTCCTCCTCCTCCTCCTCCTCCTCCTCCTTCCTTCTTTTCTTACCTCGTTTCCTTCCTTCCTTTCAGCATTCCTCCGCTTCTCTCTTTAACAGCCTCGTCTTCCATTCCCAGACCTCCTCCTCCTCCTCCTCCTCCTCCTCCTCCTCCTCCTCCTCCTCCTCCTCCTCTTCCACCTCCCATTCACTTACCTGGCCGTCTTAGTGAACGCCCCGAGTATCGTAAACGCTCCTACCTGCGACATTGTACTTAAGGGAAATAGGAAATGAATGAAAGGGAAAGGAGAGGATTGAAGCAAATGTAAACACCAAGGAAAATGCGAGAAAAAGGGGAAATACAGTTAGATAAAAAAAAAGGATAATATAGAGGAAAGTGTAAATACTCAGGAGAAAATATGATGGTACGAATGGGAATAAGAGAAAAAGAGAAGAGGAATAAGGAGAAAAAAGAAACATGAGGAAGGAAGAAGGAAAGAAGGGAAGGAAGAAGGAGGGAAGGAGGACATTGAAAGGATAAATGTAGATGAAAGTTGAGAAGTTTGTGTAGATAAAAAGAAAATAGGAAAGAAAATGATGGAGTGGAGATGGGTGAAAGGATAAACACTGTGAGGAAAACTTAAATAGAGATAGAAAAAGAATAAAAGTTGAGGAAAATAGGAAAGTGTAAAATAGATAAATATGAAAGAAAGTTAATAGAAGTAACAGGAACATCATGAAAGAAAATGACATAGATAGATTAAATGATGAATATTGAATGAAATGAGAAGAAGAAGGAAAAAATAGATGAATAGGAAAAACATAAATACGAGAATGACAAAAATGTATGTAAGTATTTTTCTTCCTATTCTTTTTTTTTCATCCCTTTTATTTACCTTCTCTTTATCACAAATCTTCTTTCGTTCAATTATCTCTCATCTCCTTTCTTCTTTTTTGTTTTCTTTCTCTACCATCCTTCGTATCTTTTTATTTTTTTTCATTTTATTTATCTTTCACTTTATTCCAAGTCTTATTTCGTTCACTTATCTTTCATCTCCTTTCTTCTTTTTTTTTTGTTTTCCTCCTCCACCATCTTTTGCCCCTTTTTTTACTTTTTCTTTCTCTTTATTCCAAGTTTTCTTTCGTTCAGTTTTCTTTCATCTCCTTTCTTCTTATTTTTGTTTTCTTCTTCCATCATCCTTTGTCTCTTTTTGCTTTTTTGTATTTATTTTTCTCTTTATTCCAAGTCTTCTTTCGTTCAGTTATCTTTCATCTCCTTTCTTCTTTTTTGTTTTCCTCCTCTACCATCCTTCGCCTCCTTTTACTTTTTTTTTCATTTTATCTGTCTTTCTCTTTATTCCAAGTCTTCTTTCGTACAATCATCTCTCATCTCCCCTCTTCTTATTTTTGCTTCTTCCTTTATCATTCTTTGCCTTTTTTTACTTTTTTCTATTTTATTTATTTTTCTCTTCATTCCAAGTCTTCTTTCGTTCAATTATCTCTCATCTTCCATCTTATTCTTCGTTTCCTTCGCCTTTTTTCATAACTTTTTTCGCTTTATTTCTTTATCTCGTTATTCCCAATCTTTCTTCGTTCTCATCTTGCATCTCCCTTTCTCCTCCTCTTCTTCTTCATCCTTTTCTTCAAACAAAATACGTTATGATAAATCTTCGTCACATTAACACAAGACAAAAGACAAACACTAGACACACACACACACAAAAACATTAACCCTTCCCCCCCCTCAAAAAAAAAAAAAGAGGAAAAAAAGGAAAACACGAAAGTAGAGGAGTTGTGGGCCTTTCCAGGGGTAGTTTTATGACCCTGGTGGTAGTTTGACCCTTTTTCTTTACCATGAACCTAAAGAAACACTCATTAGAACTCGAGTAACCCCCTCTTTGACCTTTGACCTGATATGAGAAGCGAAACTGCCTTATGATACCAACCCTACAGTTTCCTTCGTTGTTAACCCATCCTCCGTTTTCTTTAACCTCCACCCCGCACGCAGACAAGATCGAGTTCTAGTTACGTTACCCGTGAAATCCCCTGAATCAACGGCCGTTCTTCATGATTCAGTTATCGTGATGGATGGTAAGATAATAATGGCAGGCAGTGGGCCGCGTAATTACTCCCGAAGACCGACAATTCGCAGTTATTTAGTCCGTTTGTTAGTTAGTAAGTCCGTTAGTAATGCGGTTAATGAGCCCACTAATTAGCTCCCGAGTTAGGTAATGAGGCGGTGAAGTCAATGAGTGTTTCCTTCCTAATTAAAGGCGTGATTTGGGGTCTAAGGGACGAAGGGGTTAAGGGGAAGAATGTAAGGGTTAGGTTGTGGGGAAACCCTTTAAAATGAGCTGGTAATGGGTTAATGACTGTTTCCTTCCTAATTAAAGGCGTGATTTGGGGTCTAAGGGACGAAGGGGTTAAGGGGAAGAATGTAAGGGTCAGGTTGTGGGGAAACCCTTTAAAACGAGCTGGTAATGGGTTAATGAGTGTTTCCTTTCTAATTAAAGGTGTGATTTGGGTTCTAAGGGGCGATGGAGTTAAGGGGCAGAAAGGAATGGTAAGTTAGGGGTGAAGGGGGTTAAGGGAAAGCAGTTTAAGGGTAAGGTAGTGGGGAGACCCTTTAAAATGAGCTGGTAATGGGTTAATGAGTGTTTCTTTCCCCATTAAAGGTGTGATATAGGTTCTAAGGGGTGAATGGATTAAGGGGAAGAATGTAAGGGTTAAGTTGTTGGGAAACCCTTTAAAACGAGCTGGTAATGGGTTAATGAGTGTTTCCTTTCTAATTAAAGGTGTGATTTGGGTTCTAAGGGGCGATGGAGTTAAGGGGCAGAAAGGAAGGGTAAGTTAGGGGTGAAGGGGGTTAAGGGAATGCAGTTTAAGGGTAAGGTAGAATTGAGAGCTTTAAAATGAGTTAGTAATGGGTTAATGAGTGTTTCTTTCCCCATTAAAGGTGTGATTTGGGTTTCAAGGGACGAAGGGGTTAAGGGGAAGAATGTAATGGTAAGGTAGGGAAGAAATGGAATAACGAGCCAGTAAGGTTGAAGGTGAACGAAAGAGAAAGGTAAGAAAGTAAGAAAGGTAAGAAAAGTAAGTTAAAAAAAGTAAGAAAGGTAAAAAAAGTGAACGAAAATAAAAACGAACGATGCATGATGGAAGAAGAAAACGAAGAGGGCGAAAAGAAGAGAAAGGAAGATGAAAGGAAATTGAAGGAAAGGAAATGTGGAGTGAAGAGAAAGATAAATGAAAGAGTAAAAACGGATGACGGACGAAAGGAGAAAAGCATGAAAAAGAGAAAGGAAGGTGAAAGGAAATTGAAAGAGAGGAAATTTGGAGTGAAGAGAAAGATAAACAAAATGAAGAGTAAAAACGGATGACGAAGAAGAGGATGAAGAAGAGAGGAGAAATAATAATAATGAGTGTTCAGAAAAGGATGAAGAAGAGAAAGGAAGGTGAAAGGAAATTGAAAGAAAGGAAAAACGTGGAGTGAAGATAAAGATAAATGAAATGAAAGAGTAAAAACGGATGACGAAGAAGAGGATGAAGAAGAGAGGAGAAATAATAATAATGAGTGTTGAGATTCTAAACGGCGAAGGGGGATTACGGGGAAGGGTTGGGCAGGGGTGAGACGTTAAAGATGAGTTGATGATTTGAGGTTTGTGGTGAGTTAGTGGGTAGATGACTCACGCTTACAGTGGTGATGGGTAGATGAGTTAGTAAGGAAGGAGCAGTAAGTAGCGGGCTTTTGTTTTTCATTATTGTTTTCTTTTTTTGTGTGTGCCCTTGAGCTGTCTCCTTTGCTGTAAAAAAAATGGGGTGTTTACCTTGAGTCAGTGGGTAGATGCGTCATGTGTACAGGTGTTAATGGATAGACGAATTTGTAATGGGATGTTTGTATTGAGTTAATGGGTAAATGCCTCACGTCCACAGTGGTTGGTGATGGGGAGATGGGTTTGTAATGGGGTGTCTACCTTTAGTCAGTGGGTAGATGCGTCATGGGTACAGGTGTTAATGGGTAGCGTACAGGTGAAGTCAATGGATCCACGTGTCAACAAGTGATAGGGTTCTCAGGCCAGTTCACGCCCGTCCCGTATCACGCCCGCACATACACGTTTGCGTCCTGTTAATTTCCATAGAATAAACGGATTTCAGTTTATTCAATATTTGGGTCATACTCTAAGACATTTCTCCGCCCAAGTTCACATATTTGACATGGCTTTCGTAGGAGTTGTAGGCATTTCCAGGAGTAGTTTTATGACCCTGGTGGCAGTTTGACCCTTCCTCTGTACCGTGAACTTGAAGAAACACTTATTAGAACCCGAATGACCCCCTCTTTGACCTTTAGAAATAGCTGATGTGAGAAGGGAAAGTGTCTGATAATACTTGCCAAGTCTATCCCATCATTACAAACAACAACCTGAACAACGAGGGTCAAACAGGATAATTAGTGGCAAAGTCTTTGACGTGACTCGGTAATTTTTTTTTAGCTCAAACAAAACAAAAAAAAACATTAATAAAAAAAAAAAAAAGCCCGCTACTCGCTGCTCCTAAAAAGAATCCAAAGAGGTGGCCGAAAGATAGGTCAGTTTCGGGAGGAGAGGTGTCCTGATACCCTCCTCTTGTAATGCCTCCGTTATGCTTATGGGTAAATGACTCTTATTTACCTATCCTAATGGAGAGTGCATTAACATTAAGCAGTATAAAGGGTGCCAAGGCCTTTCAATCAGCATAATGGAATATCAATAGGTACTAATGAGGAGTGGATCACGTTAAGTTGTGTAAAGGTTAAGGAGTTACACGACTCAATCAACGTGGTAATGGAACATCTTCGCTAAACTAATTGGTGAATGTCTCAAACCAGCAGGTGCTAATGGGATGTGGATTAAAGTGTAACGTATGGATTGTATATGTTAATGCATAAAGTAAATGTACAAGTTAGGGGTGGCAAGACCTTCCAGTTAACGTATTAATGGAGTGTCTTCGGACTGCTAATGGGTGAAGTTAATGGGATGTGTATTTAAGCTTAAGTAGTGCAAAGGTTAATGGGCGGCAAGACCTTTCGATAAGTTCATAATGGAATGCCGACGTAAGCTTACTCAAAGGGGAGGGCATTGGAGCATCTACTGACCTCTGACCTTGTGTTTTGACCTTGTTTTTAGAGGTTACTTGTTTTGTTTTATTTGTAGGAGGACGTTTGTTTGTCATTTCTGTCTTCTCGTGTCTCGTTTGGTCTGTATCTCTCTCGGTTTATCTTCATTATCTCTCTTTTGGTCTGTATCTCTCACGGTTTATCTCCATTATCTCTCTTTTGGTCTGTATCTCTCACGGTTTATCTTCATTATCTCTCTTTTGGTCTGTATCTCTCACGGTTTATCTTCATTATCTCTCTTTTGGTCTGTATCTCTCACGGTTTATCTTCATTATCTCTCTTTTGGTCTGTATCTCTCACGGTTTATCTTCATTATCTCTCTTTTGGTCTGTATCTCTCACGGTTTATCTTCATTATCTCTCTTTTGGTCTGTATCTCTCACGGTTTATTTCCATTATCTCTCTTTTGGTCTGTATCTCTCACGGTTTATCTTCATTATCTCTCTTTTGGTCTGTATCTCTCACGGTTTATTTCCATTATCTCTCTTTTGGTCTGTATCTCTCACGGTTTATCTTCATTATCTCTCTTTTGGTCTGTATCTCTCACGGTTTATCTTCATTATCTCTCTCTCGGTCTCTATCTCTCACGGTTTATTTCCATTATCTCTCTCTCGGTCTCTATCTCTCACGGTTTATTTCCATTATCTCTCTTTTGGTCTGTATCTCTCACGGTTTATTTTCATTATCTCTCTTTTGGTCTGCATCTCTCACGGTTTATCTTTACTATCTCTCTTTTGGTCTGTCTCTTGTATGTGTGTCTCTCTCTCTCTCTCTGGGTCTGTTTCTTCGCCTGGTTCAACGCACGAAAATAGTGTCAGTTGGTCAATGCCTCGCCCATTCGCTGCACCCTGCCCTTGTGCCTCGCCGAAAAGACTCCAATACCCCGTGAAATAATTATAAGTGTAATGCGTGTATGAAACAATCTTCTGTGGCATTTCATTGTTTTGTTTGTAATGTGGTTTTTTTTTAATATACATTTTAATTCTAATTACTTTTTGACGGTTCGAATTATTTTTTTCAGGCGTGTTTTTTTTTTATATTTCATTTCTGTGTATGACATGTTTTTCCTTTTTTCTTTGTTCGATTCAAATTTTCTTATTATTGAATTTTATTGTGATTCTTTGTCGTGGTAATTTGATTTTAATGTTATTTTATTGCTTCTGATATTGCTAATTGATTTCTTTCTTTATTATTTTCTTTGTCGGAGCAGAGGGTTAAGGGTGCTTCTCTGCTTCTCTTTATTGGTATTTGGTCTTTCTCTTCTCTTGTTTGTTGGAAGAATCTTAATTTACTTTCTATTTTATAAGTCTTTCTAGTTTACGTCTTAGTGTTTTTATTATCTTCCTATTTCTATTTTGTTATCTATTATCTATTATTATCTATTGCTTGTTATTCTATTCCTATATCTATTTTATCATACTCCTATTTTTTCCTATTTTACATATCCTTTTAATTTACATCCACTTTTTTATTATCTTCCTATATTCAACCCATATTTTAATTACCTTACACCT
The DNA here is from genome assembly GCF_024679095.1 of Eriocheir sinensis. Taxonomy (NCBI): domain Eukaryota; kingdom Metazoa; phylum Arthropoda; class Malacostraca; order Decapoda; family Varunidae; genus Eriocheir; species Eriocheir sinensis. The sequence goes on along the minus strand of NC_066527.1, from coordinate 18,425,550 downwards.
TAATCGACTTCCCATGAAAAGCAATTTTTTTTAAGTCATTCTATTCCTATTTCTATTTTATCATATTCCTATTTTTTCCTATTTTACATATCCTCATTTACATCCGAGTTTTTTTTATTATCTTCCTATTTTTGACACATTTTAATTACTTTACACCTTAATCGACTTCCCATGAAAAACAATATTTGTCAAATGGTCGCTGGTTCTTCCTCTAAACACTCAACTCGTAAGCGCGCCCCGTACTGTTCTTTGCCTTGGTCTTCAACTCTGTGTCTTGGCCCTCAGTGACAGACTTGAACGTGACTCGCTTACCTGACGACACAGATCTCACCTCAGCTCCCAGGTTGCCACTGTTCGCCTTCCTCAGGTGGGCATAGATTAGACTTGCCACCCTCCCCAGGTACCATAGTTAACGGTTCACAGTTCCTAGTATTCCCGGAGAGTTTGCAGTATTTAACCTTCCCCAGTTTTTTCCAGGTACCCACAGTTTAATTTTTCTATCCCCAGGTAGCTATTGTTCCCCTTCCCCCGTTTTCCCCAGATTTTTTTTTTACCTCTTTTCCTTTGTTTATCATCTTTTCTTTTTCATTGTCTTTTATCTTCGTGCGTCTTTTTCTCTCTTTTGGTCAGTTTTTATCTCTCTTGGTCTGTTTTTATCTCTTTTTCGGTCTCTATCTCTCTTACCTTCCCTTAGTCTCCCCAGGTAGCCAGAAGTATCTCCAGGTAGGCACAGTTCACCTTCAGATGTCTTCCCAGTAGTCACAGAGTTCACCTTCCCAAGATTCCCATAATAGTCACAGCTCACTCTCCCTGATTCCCCATCCAGTCATTCCCTTTTCCTAATGATTCGCCAGGTAGTGACAATTCACCTTCCCTAACTACCCACACTTCCCCTTCCCTGTATCTCCCCAGGCAATAACAGTTTCCTAATGATTTCCCACGTATTCACAGGTAGCCACTCCCCCCGGTAAAAGCAGCGCATCGTTCTCTGATTTCACAGGCCGCTCACTCATCGATTACTCACAAGGCAGGATGAGCAGATAGCAGGAGAGGCCTCCCCTTAACCCAACCCATCCACCAGTGTGTTCGTAGCGAGGCGGCCTGACCCCCCCCCCTCTCCCCCTATCCCACGCGCACACACTCACAGGAGGAATAACTCATGCAAAACGCGCAGGCCAGTGAAATACAGCACTCGAGGGTAAAATCAGTCCGCCTAATGCCCAATAGGTGAGAAAAAATGTTCCGTAATGGCTGGTTGTATTCGGCGCTCATTCGCTGGGGCATCGGCGGAGTGATTACGGAACGGGGCGAAGGAAAATGGGAAACGAGGTCGACTTGGCTGTGCAGGGTGGACTTTGTTATTTTTTTTTTGGTAAGGATTTTGTTTTGTTTGTTTTAGGTTTTGGGGTCATGTGGAGGGGGGGGGTAGTGGGAGAGGGGGTTGTGTCTGTGTGTGTGTGTGTGTGTGTGTGTGTGTGTGTGTGTGTGTGTGTGTGTTTCTGCCTAAGAGCTGCATTAGGAAAATTAGGAGTGTGAAGATGACAGCTTTAATAATTATGTGTGAGCCCGTTTGTGTTGCTTACCGCTCCTGCTGCTACCTACACGCCTACTTACACGACTACTAACACTCCTACTTACACTTATACTACTTCCATTACTACTATCACTATTATGTTACTACTAATACTAATACTACAATCACTACAACTCATTCAAATACTAAGACCTCTACCACCAACACCACTGTCACAACTACTACTTCTACTACAACTACTACTACTATTACTACTACTACTACCCCACCAGCACCAGTAATCAGCCCCATTATCGCCCTAACAGCAGAGATAACAGCACCAAGCACACTTATACATAATGTTAAAAGGAAAAAGTCTCCAGTTGAATTTAGAAACACGCTTCTGAATCCATATAATCAGGGAAGGAAGAAAAGAAGGAAGGAAGGAAGGGAAGGAAGGAAGGAAGGATTTAAGGGAGGAGCTATAGGAAGAAAGTCAATGTGGAATTTAAAGTAAAGAAATGAAAGACAAAAACGGAAGTAAATATAGTGAAAGAAAGAAATGAAGGAAAATTGAATGCTAGAAAAATGGAGAAAATGACAGAAGAGGAAAGAGAAGGAAAGAAAAAAAGAGCAAATAGATAACGAAATATAAAGGGAGGACAGTAAAAAAAAGAGAGAGATATGGAAGAATGAAAATGAATAGTGGAAAAATAAAGGAAAGGGAAGATAAATTACTTGACATTTCCAATAAAAAATAATCAAGATAAACGACATGTGGAGAGAGAGAGAGAGAGAGAGAGAGAGAATAAATGATAGATTGGTAGGAAACGAATTAAATGTAAAAGATTAATTTCACAGTGAATGGCGGACAGAGAGAGAGAGAGAGAGAGAGAGAGAGAGAGAGAGAGAGAGAGAGAGAGAGAGAGAGAGAGAGAGAGAGAGACGAAATTGGAAAAAAGCTAAATGCCGATAGAAAAGTATTTAAAGGGAAGAAAAAATAAAAAGTAACAAGAGGAAAGGCAAAAATTAAAGAAAAAAGTGAAATGAGAGGAAAGGAGAAACAAAATCGAAAATAAAACCACCAGAAAAAAAGTTTTAAAAATGTGCAACCTGAAACGAGAAGCAAAAAAGGAAAATGGAAGGAGAGGAAAAGATCGGAGGAAAGATGAAAGAAAATAAAAAGAGGGAAGAGAAGGAAAGCAAAAATGAAAGAAGGAGGGAAATTAAATAAAAAGGAAAATTAGGAGAAAAGAAATAAAGAAGGTAATGAAGATAAATATGAGGGAATGAAGTTGATACTGTAAAATAAATAAAATAAAAATAATAAAAACAGGAAAAAAGGGAGAAAAAATTGGAAGGGAAGAGAGGAAATAAATAAGATAAGGTAAAATATATAAAAAAACAGGAAAATGGGAAAAAAAATGAAAGGCAAGAGATGAAATAAATAAGATAAAGCAAAATATATAAAAAAAACAGGAAAATGAGAGAAAAAAATGGAAGGGAAGAGAGAAAATAAATAAGATAAGGTAAAATATATATAAAAAAAACAGCAAAATGGGAAAAAAAATGAAAGGCAAGAGATGAAATAAATAAGATAAAGCAAAATATATAAAAAAAAACAGGAAAATGGGAGAAAAAAATGGAAGGGAAGAGAGAAAATAAATAAGATAAAGTAAAATATATATAAAAAAAACAGGAAAATGAAGCGAGGCAGGAAAATACCGTGGGAAAACACTAATTACACACCTCTCCTTCATAATTAGCATAGCCAGGTGACCATCGATTTACCTGGCCTGCCTTCCCCTTGCTTTCACTTCCTTCCTTCTTTCATTCCTTCATTCATTCCTACCTTCCTTCCTTCCATCTCTTCCTTCTTTATCTACTTTCTTCTCCTCTTCGTTCTTTCTTCTCTTTCCCTCCCTTCTTTTTTACTTCTTTCCTCCTCATTCATTCCTTCATCACTACCTTCATTTCCTTCCTTCCTTCCTTCCTTCTCTATCTTCTTTCCCTACTTTCTTCTTCTCTACGTTCTTTCTTCATTTCCCTTCTCCTTTCTTCTCCGTCCCTCCCTTCTTTTTTACTTCTTTCCTCCTCTCCCTTCCTTCCTCCCTTCTTTCCTTCCTTCCTTCATTGATTCATTTATTCCTCTTTTTCTTCATCTTTTCCTTCCTTTTCTTTTTCTCATGCGATCCTTCCTGATTTTTAACTTTCATTATTTCTTAATTTTTCTTCTTTTCTTTCTTTCTTTTTTTTCCTCCATCTTTCCTCTTTTAACTTCTTTCATTCCCTCATTCCATTTTCTCTTCCTTTCCTTCTTTTTTTGTTTTGGTTTCTTGTGTCTTGCCGTTCTTCCTTTATGCCCGTTTTTCCTTCCTTTCTCCCTTCCTTCCTCCCTTCCCCCTTATCCTCTCCCTCTTTCGTGCGTTTCTTCCTTCCCTCCCTTTCTTATTGCGTCCTTATTTAACTCCCTCGTTTTCATATTATATTGTCCTGTTTTTTTTTCTTACGTTTATCTTTAGTTTCTCCTTTTCATCTTTCTCCATTTTTTTTATTTCCTCTCTTCTTTCCTGCCATTCTCTCCTCTCTTCCTTTCTTTCTTTCTATCTCCGTTTCTTACCGGCAACATTAAGTATTTCCTTCCTTCCTTCCTCTCACTCTTTTCTTCCTTCCTTCCTTCCTTCCTTCCTCTCACTCTTTCCTTCCTTCCTTCTTTCCTTCCTTCCTTCCTTCCTTCCTCTGTTGCTATTTTTGTCAGCTGCAACCCTCTAATGCTGATCTTTATCCTCCTCCTCCTCCTCCTCCTCCTCCTCCTCTCCCCTCTCTCCCTTCCACCCTTCCCTTCACCAAGCTCTTACATCCTAATGCTTGATCTTTATCCACGCTCTCCCTTCCTCTCCCTTCCTCTCCCTATCTCCCTCTTCCTCTCCTATCCCCCCTCCTCCTCCCTCCCTTCTCCCTCTTGTTATCGGTTATCTTCTACTCCTGTCAATTATTTACCTTTTTCTCCACTTCTCTCTTTTTATCCACCCTCTTCCTTCCGCTCCCTCTT